>NC_071470.1:75920439-76189263 GCF_028500815.1 Rissa tridactyla
AGTGGCGGTGGCACCTGTGGACAACAAAACACAAGCGAGACCTGAGATGTCAAACACTGCTGCGGCACCCAGGTAGCGGCCAATGCCTGCTGCTGGCTGCCTGCCCTGCCCAGCGTGATGGGCACACCACAGTGTCCAGGGAAGGGTGGGAAAACTGTGTTGGTAAGCCAATAAATTCCCGGGCACTACCTGGGGTGCTGGTTTAAAGCCAGCAGTAGTAGAAAAGGTGAAAAACCCATTTCCAGGATCTGAAAAGTATCGCAAAGTCTGCTACAGCATGCTTGCATTGCATGCAACTTTTCACAGGATACTGTTGGTCTGCAAAAACCCTTGTGCTGGATTCTGCTGCGGAGTATTTTTGTTGCAGAGTGGTTTTAATACATGGCACCACTGCTCACACCACAATGCTCCAACGCACGGCTGCAGTGGGAGCCTGGAGCTTCTTAACTGGCTTCCCCTGATTATCCTGGCATCTTTAGGGATGTATTGGCTAGTGGATCCCTCGGGGATGGGGGATCTGGAGGTGGGAGACCCACCAAGCCATTTCGGGGCATTACCTACGTGCTGGAGGGGGAGAGGGCCACATGGAGAAGAGCCCCCTCCGGTTTCAGCAAAATCAGCCACTGAAGCACTCCAAGCTAGCTGAAAGGGGCAGAAATGTGCCCCGGAGTGTTAAATATTCCCAGGTTATTCCATTGTTTGTAAACAAAGGCTGGATTACAGACTTGGTTATGCAGCAGAGTATTAACCGTCTCTCTTCTGTGCTGGGAAGCAAATCGGCACTGATTTATTGCCTTCCCACATGCTGCCCTGTGACAGACCCATTTATACAAACTTGCCCTGGGGGCTAAAGAACACACTGACAGGACCCAGCCCTTGGGGGGGAGACGTGGCTTCCCTCCTCCTTACCCTGACGCAAAAGCAAGCCCTTGCTAGGAGCAGATTTTCACTCTAGCTGTGCTGGGCAACAGTTAGGCAGGACAAAAATGGCTGCTATTACATTTATCTTGGTTTGCCCTGTGTTTCAGTTACGTCTGGCTGAATTTCACATTAGGAGAGCTGGACTATAATTGCCGGCACCCCTCCGACCCTGTTACCCTCAACGGGTAAGGTGAGCATCCTCCCCACACCTCCCTTCCTGTGGCTCCGCTCGGGCTGTTCCCAGGCCAAAAGCAGATCCCAAATCTGCAGAAACCCAGGGGAAGAGCCACAGCGACCCAGATGGGCCCTTGCACAATGCCCGAACTGCTGAATTAAAGGGACATGCACAGGCACCTCAGTGCTAATATATTTTTCTTGCTGGGTTCACCTCTGTGCCAGCACCTCAAACCCGTTCCCCCCGCCCCAAGCCCCAGCGATGCTATATGCAAGTACGACTCATGTTTTCCTGCTGCTGAAAGTGTGCTGGAGCGCACTGGGAGGTACACCCCACGCTTTCAGCGGCACACCGGGAAGCCAAGGAGAGCCATACTTACGGGTGTCGAGAGGGCCGTGCTGAGCAGGCACAGGCACAAGCAAAGGAGGGCTGTTTGCATCTTTGGGCAGCTCCTGGGGGCACAAAGCAAAGCGTCACCGGAGTTTGTCTTCCCAGCACTCGCGGTTCCCAACAGTCCCGGTCAGCGGCAACCCAAAAGCTCCTGCTGTCCCACAGCCCCCATGGCAGTGGGGTTATCCAGTGACCCTAGCTCTCCCCAGCCTTTGCGGTGGCCCTCAGCGTCGCTCTGCCTCTCTGCACTCCTTGCAGCAAAGGCGATGCGCTTGCCCTGTGCGTATGGCGGTGAGCAAGGACACGTGCGCAGCCAGCAGCACCATGTGGGTGCTCTGGCACCAGGCGTTAAAAGTTTCTTAACTCGCTCTGCCAAAGCAGCTCGGGTGGATATTTGCAATAAATGACCACCAAAACTGCTGCAGGCTGACCCGTTAAGTCTGAATTAAGAAACTCGCATGCTCTTTCCAACTGCAGTGCTAAATGGCAGGAGACAAAAGCTCTGTCGGCTGACAATTCTCATTTCACCCATCCGCCCTGGCCTGGGCTTGGAGGTACAGCCCGGAGACTATTTTCAGCCGTGCAACTACAGAAAACATCGGAAGGAAATTCAGGCACAAGGATCAGCGTTACAAAGCTTAAGAGAGCGCAATGCAGAGGTGCGCGCAGCTGAGGCCCGGGCTGTCTCCTCACCCCCGCTCCAGCTTGCCCAGAGTGAACGCAGGAGATGCCTTGCTTGAGGAAGGCAGAGCCGAAGAGCTGGGGAGAGACAGTGTAGGCAAACTGGGTAAGATTACCTTTCGCTGTCGGAGGCAGATCCCAGCGGCAGACCGTGGAGGCTGTGCCCACTTTGCTGAAATTTAAAGTTGGCCCCAGCCGTGCGGAGCCAATCAGCTTCTGCCCAGGGATATTTGTCAGGGCTGGCAGCACCCGCAGATAACCAGGGGGAGTAATTTCCAGCTAAAAATGTGTTTGTGGTGGAAGACAGCTATCAAATGTTCCACCTGGCTGGATAAACAGAAAGCACAGTTTATAAATATCTGTTCTGAAGGTGAAATTGCTCGATGATTAGCGCAGATCTTAGCGTGGCACTCATCCAGCCAGGATATTGATAAGAGGGGGTGTAGTGGGTTGCAGCGTGTTCACTGTGACTGACATGGGAAAGCCAGCAGGGCTGCAGAGAGGGGAGGGTGACACACGGAGCCTGGCCGGGTTGTGGCCACAACCAGCATCATGGGGCAGCCTTGGTCAAGCTGAGAGATGCGGCCATGCCGTAGTCTCTGACATTTGCTTTTCAGGTTTCAACCCCAACCACCCTGCTTCCAGTCCGGTGCAAATACAAAATAGAAGACTGGTTAAAAAAAAAAAGAAAAAGGATTTTTTTTTTTCATGCACCGCTTGCACAGGTTCCTCCGAGCCCACCTTTGCTGCGGGAAGGTGCTGCAAGGATGTGCACGACGTACATACTCTCCTCCTGCCCTCCTCTAGCTTTGGTGGTATTGCTGGTCCCCACATGGCCAGCCTGGCTCAGCTGCTCACTGCCCTGATGGTCACAACAGCTCCTATCCCATCCCAACCCAAACCCTGGGAGCCGGCATCACTGCTACATTAACAGCAGAAATGCTTAAACCATCAGCATCCGGCCTCAGGCGGGAGCAAATCTCAGAGCCAGGAGGACTCTTGCCCTTTCCCCCTAGCCAGAGAGACGCAGTCAGGTGCTGCCCCGCGGGTACCGGAGCAGCCGGCCAGTGCGCTTTGGCTCAGGGAGGCAGAGCTTTTTGGCCAGCTGCCCGGGGGGGCTGACGCACACAGGACCAGGCAGGGCACCCCATGGGAGCAGGACCCAGCCCCCGGCAGCGCCAGGGCCCTTTGTCTCTTCTGGCTCCCTGACGTCTTTGAGCACCCCCTGGGGCTGTGGACCATGGGTCTCGCGTCCCCCCCCGCCGGCGGCAAGCATGTGCGGGACGCCCCAGTGCTGCTGTAGGGATTCAGCCCGGGGGGTGCCCACCCTGCAGGCAGCACCCCATGCCCACCCCGGCAGCTGCAGCCCAGCTTTGGCACACGAAGGCGGTTTTGTACAGCAGCCAGCAGCTTGCTGCTGCAAGAATAGAAACTCGTTTTGCAGTTGGACCTATATCGGGAGCTGAATGCAGGTTTCCTTTCCAGGAGCGCAAGGGGAGTGCAGTACCTGCCATAAGTCGTACGTGAGGGCCATCGCTTTTCCTAAATGGGGGCACCTCCCTGAAACCCATCAGAATTTGGTCCTTCCAATGCCTGGTGCTGATCACCAGTTGTCTGGGGCCACAATTCCTTGTGGAGGTAACTCTGGGCAGGGATCCTGGGGACCACGAGCCAGGCATCCCCATCCCTCATCCCTGACACAGGAGTCAAGCGGACGCACTGCTGTCACTGTGACAGCCCTGTCTTGCCCTGGGGACGAGACTGTGTTGTGCAGAGAGACGTGGACCGTTTTGGGCTGCGACGCTGATGTCCGAAACACGTGTCCAAGGCGCCCACCTTGGTGGGACCCACAGGCCTGGTGCGGGGATGCAGAAGCAAAGCTCTTATTACCGGGGTGTGCATCTTCAGCTAGCGATGCACAGAAAGAGAAATTAATGTCTTTATTAATACTGCCTGGTGTATGATCAGGCTGTGGTAGGCACGCTACCAAGGAGTGGAAGATGTGGTAAAGTTAGCGTCGCCCACATATTGCAAATTCATGTCAACTCTACACAAGGTGTGGCAGTACTCCACAGCAGTGACCTTAAAAATGCCCTTACATTTTTCAGAGGGGACTCTGCAGAGGAAGGCTTTCCTACTTAGCCTTTCGGTTCCTCCCTCCTTTTGTGTTCGTCTGAGCTGGGACAAAGAGATTTAACCCTGAGCAGCACGAGCACCGGTGCCCCTCCGCCCACCGAGCGCCATGCCGCCCTGCTGACCCCAGCAAATGCAGCGGCAAACCCTTTGTCACCAACAAGCTCAGTTCGGTTGCTTTATTTCATTTCGCTTTGTGAGATACAAAAACAAAAAAAAGCCTGGGACGGAGCCGGTGCATATCACAAGCAGCCTGCTGTCCCCTCTGGCACGCGGTGGCTGCAGTGGGCCTTCAGATGCACATTCCTGAGTGGGATGAGGCAGGCACGGGGCAGCACCAGGGCCACCCCCGACCCGCTCACTGGCTGTAGTAGTAATCCTGGCCGTACACATCATAGCCGTGCCCCTTGTAGTAGCCATACTCATCCTCGTAGGCCCGGTAGCTGTCGCCGCGGGCATACTCGTCCTGCTCCCCATAGCTGCCATCAGTGGTGCCTCCGTCCCCCTGGCCATGGCTCCCGGCCGTCACCTCATATTCCCACTGCTCCCCAGCCGTGGTGGCGTCCGTTGGTCCCACATCTCCCATGGTGGTCCCCTGGGACAGCCCCTCTTCGCTGGTGGTGCTGGCTGTGGTGGTGGCTTCAGTTTCCTCCTCCTCTTCCTCCTCCTCCTCCTCTTCCTCTTCTTCTTCCTCCTCCTCTTCCTCCTCGTCCTCCGCCACACCCGTACCCTCCTCAGCCACCGCGGTGCCATTGCCATGAGGCCCATCTGCCCCCTCAGTGGTGTTGGTGCTTGTACTGTTGACGCCATTCTCATTCTCGGCTACCTCTTCTTCCTCCTCCTCTTCTTCCTCCTCCTCATTCTCGTCGCTGTCTTCATTTTCGGAGTCATCTCCCTTGCCAGCAGCGCTGTTCTTGCCCCCCTTCGGGGGCCCTTGACAGCCCTTGCCCTGGCGGAGGGGGAAATAACACAGCATTTAGGTGGGTGTCGGGAGGTTGCAGCTTTTCAGTGCCCCATGGCATGGGGCAGGTGTGGGCACAGCTGAGCATCCCCCCCGTGCCTTGCATAGCAAGGCTGACTTTTTGGGGTACCCTTTCTGTCCCTCCCACCAGAGGGAGCCCAGCTGTGGGCATCTTGCATAGCAGACCCCCAAGCAGAAACAGGGTGCAGGGCATCCCATGGGTGCAAGCAAACATGCAGTGAACATATCCTCCCCACCATGGGTGCTCCCCTCCAGCCCCCCAAAACCACACCTGCTGGGGGGATGTGACGTCTTCTCCCAGCCTGCCCTGGCTGTCCCCGGGGGCTGGTCTGGCAGGGTGGCCAGGTGCCTCGATGCCAGCATGGGATGGCTCCTGCAGGGACAGGGAGAGGACACGGGGCAGGTGGTCAGCAGCGTGAACAGAGCGCAGCCCTCCCAGAGTGAGCGGGGCACGCAGCCTCCCCTCGCAGCGTTTGGGTGCTGCTCCAAGTTTCTTCCTTTCCCATGGATCTCACCCCAGGCTGAAACTGAGAAGCTGCAGCAGGGCAGCCCAAGCCATGCAATTAAGTGGTGGTGGCTGGAGTTGGGTGTTCCCATTCTGGCTACGCGTTTGGCTTTACAAAGCATCTAGAAGTTTGCTTTTGAAGTTACCTCTCCCGGTTTCCAATAAACAAAGAAAGCCACGGGCGCACGACATGCAGACACAATACAAACCAGGTATAGCTGGCTGGCAAGAGTGTGAGGCCTCAAAGCCAGGCACGAGTCTGAACCCCACCAGAAATAAGCCACCAGCACCACTCTGCCCCAGGGACCATGCAGCGGAGCGGGTCTCTCAGCAGGGTGCACGGCGGTCCGTGCCGCTAGAAAGGGGAATCAATAACCACGACGCGAGCAGAGCCTGGAGCGACCACTGAGGAACTGGTGGGGCAGCTCACCCTGTTCCCAGCCCGGGAGGAGGAGCACCTGGCAAAAGAACCCAGCCGTGGTGGGGAGACACGGGGTCACTGCCGTCCCTGCCCTGGGCAATCCTCGCTGCTCTCGTGCCAAGACTAAGGATGCTCACCCTGGTGGTTTGGGCCAACTCAGACACTTAAAATAAAGGTGCATCTGATGCCAAAGAAAACCCAAGCTGTTTTCCTCTCCACTGGAGGAGCCACCAAATTGCACGGTGCGAATGGAAGCAATGCCCCCCATCTAGCAGCCGATGTAGTGGTGCTCTTTACATACCGATAACTGACCTTGGGGCCTTTCATCGTGATTTGTCTTGCTGACCGCCCCCTGCCAGTGAAGGCACACAGCATCCGTGCCTGGGAATGGCCGTTGCTCTGGTGCCCTTGAAATGAAAGGGCCGAACAACAGCTGCATTCCTGCTTATCGCTTAATTTTTTCGTGGGGAATGAAATTCCCCCTTTGGCTGTCTCATGCCACTACTCAAAGTTATCCCTAATGATCGTAGTGGTAGGTGAGAGGAACAGGCAAAACGGGGCAAATTGCAGGGAGGTGCCGGGGCTGGCAGAGGTGGTTGGGAGATGGGGGCCACCTCGTGCTGCACCCCAGCCCCAGGTGGGCCTCCAAAGGAGGTTTTAAGATGAGATAACCAGGCTTACACTCCTGTTAGAAAGACCCCTGCAGTTAGCATTCAAATCATTAAACTAAAAAAAAAAAAAAAAAAAAAAAGAAAAAGTTGTGATTAGACCTGACAAATAGGTTTTCAAGCATGCCCGATCCCTGTCTCAAAGCACCTGTTTGCCTGAGACCACTGAAGCCCAGCGAAGCACAAGAGACCTTTGTAATCCCTGGCATTTAATTTTGGACCAGGGTGAATCTTGCAAAGGCAGCGGTGCCCAAGCTTATATTGACCCAGCGGGCAGGAGGAGTGTTACCGGCTGGGCTGGTACAAACATGCATTTCCCAATATAGCACCAGTTTGTGTCCCTCCACATGCATTCGTGCAGAGCGTAACTGTATTTTCCATAGCAATTTTATCAGCACTATGGGGGCAATGCACCCTGAAAGGGAAAGGCGAGAGAAGTACCTAACAGCACCTTGCGGGTGAGCTTCCCTGCTTCTGCCCTTCCGCCCACCCTTCTCCTTTCTGAGCCACTGAAAATGGCTCAAAACCCAGAAAGTTTGTCTCCGGGTTGTTTGGTTCCCCGCCCATCCTCTTAAAAAAATAAAAAAAATAAAAAAAAAAAAAAAGAAGAAGAAAAAGGAACAAAAATATACAAAAAATAATAAAATAAAGCCCAGAGTAGAAAATCCAGTTGTATCCAGAGTGCAAGGCTGTGGGCGGTCGTCGTTCACAAATGCTGATGAGCAGAGACTACAAAACAAAAGATAGTTCCCAATTTCTCGTATTTGTTTTGCAGGCTGCTGGTTTGACATACTCACCCCCCCTTCCTCCTCCTCCTCCGAGCCGTCCCCCTCTTCCTCCGATGAGTCACTGCCCTAAGGAGAGGGAAAACCAAGCCATAGCTTTGCTGGCAGGTCTCCACTGGTGTCATGAGCACGAAGGTCTCAGGCCAACCCCACAGGCCAGTGGCAGATGGGGTGCAGACTGTGCCCCCATGTCATTTGGGCCACTATCTCCGCATTTGGTGGGGGGTGAAGCATCAGTAACCCCTCCAAAGCACCCACCTGGTACCGTTGCTGCGGAGGATGCACGTAGGCGTATCTGTACAGGTAATAGCGGTGCCTGTTCTTGAACACCTACCAGGAGAAGAGGAGGGTAAATCCCATCAGCCTGGGGGCTCGGGTACAGGACTGACTGAAACGCCCTCGTCCTCAAGGCCAGCGCCACGTGGGGCTGGGCACGCAGGGTGGGGGGAGACCCTACCGCGTTTTCTTCTGAGTCATCCGAATTGGCTCGCCGCAGCCAGCTCTTGACCTGGGGGAAAAGCTGGGTTGGCATATGCCCCACACCAGCCCTGGCGAGGCTGAGGGGTTCCCCCCGCTGCCCAGCACTCACCGAGAAGGCACACGCCATCCCCACCAGGCAGGCGAAGACCAGGGCAGTCCTCATGGCTGCTTACTCTAGGAGAGCAGAACATGGTGAGGGCTTGCTTTTCGTCTAGAATGCAACCACACAGGTGTTTGTGTCCACAAGGGTGAGCGGGGAGAAGGGTGGCCTCCAGCCACCTCTTGATGGGGTCACCCCAACCCCTCTGGAGACCCGAGTCCTCCTTTTTTTTTTTTTTTTTTTTTTGACCGATCTACCTCAATTTCCATTAATACATTTTGTTTTTTCAAGAAGCCGCGAAATACCAAAAAAGTGAGTCGCACCTGGTAGTGGATGCATTGCTTGCCCTGAGCAGGGCTACTCTCTCCTGCTTCCCCATTGCCGGCGAGCGAGTGGGAAAACCAGCCCCCACCATAGACGCGACAGGAGCGGCCGGCGGGAACGCTGCCTACTGCGGCCGCCTTCCCACGGCTCTGCTCGGGCTCTGCCCAGGGAGCAATGCCCCTGGGAATTACGCCACAGAAGAGTTTCACCTCGTTGAGGAAAAATAAATAAGCAAACAAAATAAAGGAATAAAATCGGCTTCTACAGTCTGCCATTGACAAAAATAGCAGGGGCAAGGCACCAATGCCAGGCCCCCCCATAGGCGTATACCGGGTGAGAGGCTTGGCTCTGGGCAGGTCCAAGCTGCATCCCCGAAGCGTCAAAACCCAGCCTACCCTGCTCCATCCCAGCCCCGGCAAGGAGCACGCCTGACCCTTCCCGCAGCGCCCCATCCTCCGCTCCTGGCATCCCTCCGGGCTCAGTCAGGCCCACTAAAATCTTCCTTTTTCCTACCTTTCCTCCGGCTAAACCCACCATCTGCTGTGCTGAGGTTTGGAGGGAGCTGCTATTGTATTTATCTGCGCTTGAACTTTACCCATTTTTGTTTAACTCGGGCTAGAAAACAACTGACCACACGCTAGCTTCCCTGGCCATGCAGCAAGGCTCTGGATGCTCATCCCCTCCGCCCGAGTGCTTCACGAAGCCACGGACCCAGGAAAGGGCCAAAAGCAGCATTCAGCCCCCCCAGCAAGCTGAGCCCTCCCATCCCCCTGCAAAAAGCAGGCAGCAATGCACAACCCAGCTGGGAAAAGCAGCAGCAAGCTTACCCCACCACAGCACCGATGGCTACCGCCGAGTCAGCCGGCACAGATTTCCTCCTGCTGCTGCCCCGCTGGGATATAAGGTCTATTTTTGCCCCCCCCCCCCCACCTCCCAGCCAGTCACCGCCCTGCCCAGAATGACGCCAGCCCGCCGGAGTGCGCCAGAAAACCCCCAAAATTCAATACTGGCAGATTTGGTGCACAAACATAGCGCCCCACGCCACTGCCAAACCCGGGGAGGTTTGCACTGCACCACTTAATTGAGGGTCTGGCCTCAGAGGAACGGCCGGGAGGCTGGAGGGTATAATAACACTCTGGGTTTAAATTAAAATAAATATTGGGAAATCTGTTCTCGGGGGGGTGTCTACCTCCCTTTTTGGGAAATGCTGTCACTGTTTTTTTTAAGAAGACAAAAAAGACCAACCTCAAAGGCCCAGCTCCACAGCCACTCGGGCAATAGCCGTTAGACAAAAAAAGGCTAAATCCAAACAAGTCCCTCTCCAGGCTGCCTGCAGAGGTGAAATGGGCCTTGGGAAGGGCAGGGAAAGAAAAAAAGACTCGGATACAGGTGTCACCAGTCCCCCTTTGAGAGCCATTTCTGCCACAGCAACGCTACAAAATGCAAGTCTGCTTTGTTTCTCCTGCCCCTTGAACCACACAGGCCCTCCACAGTCCAAAATCAGGTATTCCCTGGCTGAGATTTGGCAGCTCTCTACATGTCCCCAGCAAAGCAGAATAACTGCCTGCAGTTATAAATGCAAAAACCCCACCCTCGTGGCCACCCAAAGCTCAGCAAGGACCTTGGTGGCAGGATACGGCTGGTGGTTGGAGCCCACCTCTCCTGCCCCGCACCTGATGGCAGGGGAGGGGGGCACGTGGGTGCTGCCACTGCCCCCCTGCACCCATCTCGACAGGGACATCCTTTCTGCTTTCCCTATATTTATCATTTCCTGATGCAATTTCAGTCGCCCAGCTCTGCAGTGCACCGCTGCTCCCTCTTTCCCAAATTTTTCTTGCACAGGCCCCTTTGCCGCTCCTGCGCGTGCCCAGGCTGCAGCAGCTCAGGGGAACGACTCCTCACCAAATGCAGCTTTGCTTTCCGCAGTGGCAAGGAGAATTACAAATCCTCCACGCGACGCCTTCAGCCTTACAACCCTCAGAGAGGGAAGAGCAGAGCTGGAAAACGCATGCCGTCAAGCAGGTCGGCGATGCGCAGGTTAGCCGGTGATAAAACTATGGTTATTTAGGGCAGAAAAATCTGTTTTGCAGTGGAAGACCTGAACACCCATGTTTCTGCTCGAAGCCAGGGGCTATGCTTGCTGAAAGCCTCACCCATAGCCAGGGGAGCCCAGTTTGAGTCTGAATTTGATTGGGAAGCAAAGGATTTCCAGTTAACCAAATTCCCAGATTAGGACCAGTAAGACAAAGCTTGTTTGTTTGGGTTTTTTTTTTTTTTTATTTTTTGTGGTTGCTGTTTGGTCTTCTTGCTCATCACCACCTTGACTGGTACATCGCGGGGAGTTGCTAACTGCTGATGAAGCGCCACGCGCATCATGTGCTTTTGGGGAGGGAGAGGTCCCTTGCAGCCCCCTGGGGGGTCTGACAGCCCTGGCAGAAGCCGGGTTGCCTGCCTGCCCTGCCAACCCCGGGACTGCAGGGCACAGCTGCTGCGACTGCCCCCATAGGCTTCAAAGCCCTCGTAGCACCGTGAGGACCTGTAATTACAAGGGAGGCCTGGAGCTGGCCATGGCTTTCGGCTGGCGCCTTGGGCCAGGAAAACCCACACATTAAAAAAAAAAAAAAAAAAAAAAAAAGAAAAAAAAAAAAAAGCCATGCAGTTTTCTGATGCCAACACAGCAGCCGGCGGCGAGGAGAGACACCAGCATCGCGAGGGACCTGGTGCCCCGTGGGGCCGGGGTGGCTGGAGGGGCCGCCCTGCTGGGGGGTGATGCAGGGGGCACAGGAGAGAGGCAGCCTGGCTTCCCTCTGCCCCGCGCCGTCACGGGCTACCCTGCGCAGGAGAGCGGCAAGCGCGTGCCCGGCTTTGAGCTTGAATTTTGTCAGGGACGGGGAACAGAGAGTGCTGGTGGGAGGCGATTTTTAATATAATGAAAGGGCTGCTGCTCTAGGCTGCTTAAAAAAAGAAAACCGACTATAAAAAACACGCATTTCACCCAAGTTCCCTAAAAAGCACCAGGATAATTAACTTGTGCTGAAGTGCCTCGCGCGGCCAGCGCCTATGTTTAGCTCCTGGGCTAGGGAGCGGGTGCTGCCACCGGCAGCAGCGACCTCACAGCGCCGTGCAGGAAGTCGGCCAAACGTATCTGAAACGCTTACATTTAAAATAATAACAATAAATAAATTTTTAAAAGCATCACATCTCAGGGTTGGGGCATTGGTGTCTTAATGCTTTCACAACACCTCTGGCTCTCCAAGGCTTAGAGAGATCACCCGTTTGCCCAAAAGCAGTGTCTGGTATCCGTTATTAAAAGTAACCGCGGGATCTGAGAGCGTTATGAAAGTAATCTCGCCTTTGCAGATAAACAGCTGGAAGCAAAATACGGAACAGCTCGCCTGCCTCCAGGGAATGTGCTAACAGGTGAGAGCAGCAAACCCCCATTTTTCAGGAGCAGGTTGAGGTGACGAGGCAGGCGTGCAGCACGCAGCCCATGCATGCAAATGCGATGGTTTCCCTTCTGCACGCCCATCGGTTTTTTACCGTGGACAAGGACGCTGCTGTGTTGCTCGTTACATGCTTTGGTAAGTGGGCCGGGGGGCATCGCACAGACGACGCTGAACCCCCCCCGGCAGCTTCTGCTGCACCTAAGCCCCACCATTGGTCCCATGACCCATCACTGATGGGGTTTGCACCAGCTGCTAGCACCAGCTTTGTGCCGCAGCCGGGTGGGCTCGCACCCGTCATGGCCCGGCAAGGGCACTGCGAATGGTTTTGATGTAATCGCCCGAGCACATGGAGACCTCGTGGTCAGAGCGTCCCTGTCTGGCACAGGCTGACATGGCTCCTATGTCCAAATTTAATTATTATTTTTGCAGGGCGGTAAATGAGAAGAGCAGCGTGCTCCCGTCCTGCCTGGGTCCACCACGGGGCCGAGGCTGTGGTCGGGGCCACACCGTCCTATTTCCACACCCTGGAGCTATTCTGGAAGGAAACCTCAGGGCCAAAAATAAATAAAGAAAACAGAACCAGAAGGTCACTCTGAGCATGGCGGGGAGAGGCCAAGGTGCCGCTGCTGCAGCCGGGGAAAGGGGCACCCCTACCATGAAGCACCATGGCCAGGCCACCCCTGAAACATGCGTGGGGGGCACCAGAGGCAGAGCTTGCCCCGGCTCCCACCTCCCCTCACATGCTGTCAGGGACAGGAACACGCGTGCCGCGGCCATGAACCGGGGACCCCAGTGATGAGCAAGGAGACGGTGCACCAGCAACAGCATAAGAATAAGGGATCCCTCTCTCATCCCTCTTTGCCTCTCGCGGCACAAACCCAAATGCAAACCAACACCGACTGGGCACACGGCTTGGTATTTTTTTGCAAGCAGTCGATTTTAGAAGAAAAGTGGGAGGGCAGAACACCTAAAATCCACCACATATCAACTCAGTACACAACCTTTATATATTGGCCCTCTCTGCAAGTAAACGTTTCATATGATTTTCGTTTTTCTCTGAGATAGGAAACCAGGTAAAAGAAATTAATTCTATTTACGCAAAACACGGGGCATGGGTAGCTCTGTAACGGGAGCACTTTGAGGCATACTGAACTCTGGGGAACAGAAACCCAGCAAATCACTGAGGCAAGGTCCCAGCATTATCACAAATCCCGGCACTCACCGCCCCCCCAGGTCCTCACACGTTGGAGCAATATCTGTGTATCATATTTCCTCTCGTTTTTTACTTGTTTTAGGTGTTTTTTTCCGGAGGAAGAAACTGTGCACCAGCTAGAACAAGTTACTAATACTGGTCCCACCACCAGCCTTCTGCCTCCATCCACATGTGAGAGTCCTCAAACAGAGCCGCACAACAGAAATATGAGTGAAAAAGGAAATAAACCCCCCAAAAGGCCCCGTTTTCAGAAAAAGAGCGGGCAGAAAGCCCAGGTTCCTTGCAGAGACACCCACCAATAACCTGCGCACCCAGCTCAGGAACTGAGCTCTCTGCCAAAGTCAAATCAGTGCCCCTGGACAGTCAGGCATCTGGATGGCGTGGAGGAACGTTGCTACCGGCACTTACGCTGATGGTGGCTGCCTACCTCCCTGCCGCTGCACGCCCTGCTCAAACCTGCAAAAAACCCCCCGTTTGGGCTTAAAAAGTTGATATTTACATGTCTCAGCAGGAACTGCTGCTGTGCTTGCACTGATTATTTATTATTGTGTACAGGCATGAGTCGCACAACAGTTGTATACGTACCCATACATACACAGACAAGGACATGTCTGTTGCAATAAGTACCTTAATGCTCAGGCACTAGTTTTATTTTTGAAAAAGAAGGCTTTGAAAGTTTTCACTCTGTAGCGAGCCTACTTTTTGCTCTGCAGGTGAAAATAGCATTGGGTCTGCAACAGGAGAGGGCAGGTGCTGCCTCCGCTCCCCAGACACAAGTTCAGCTCCTGTTTTCAGCAACTTGATGCCTTCTGCTAAAACAAATCAACAGCTCTTTGTAGCTTTGTATTTCAGGGTGTGATAACAGAAAAACCTGCGTTGCAAAACACTCGGGCGCTCTGCAGTTTTCAGGTCTCCGCCACGAATTCAGGGGTGCAGTACAGGTGGATGGTGCTTTACATGCCGGCCTGTGGTGTCCAACTCCTTGGGGCAGTGCTGGGGGGACCACAAAACTCCAAGGACACGGCTGAGCTGGGGAGGGCAAAGTTATTTGCCATTGAAGTGCATGGCAGTAAAGGGAGCTGGAAGAAAAATTTCCTTAGAACGTTCGAAAGGTTTGTAATATTTTGGTGTTTCGCTGAGGTCAGATGCTCTTTTCCCATGGCTGATTGTTCAGATTGATGGCAGCAGCGATTCCGTCAGAGGTTTTTCCTCCCCATTGAAAGAGGCAGAGAAACACAATAAAACTCTCCCGACCTCACTGCGCACTTGGCAAGGAGCGGTTCCCGTCACTGAAACCCATCGGAGGGGACACAGAAGAGAGAATCCCATCGGATTGTTTCTTCCACAGATATTGACATTTTGCTCAAGACAAACAGGGGCCAAAGAGAAGCCCTGCGGCCAGCTGTGGCACTCAGCCCACCATGGGAAGCCCAGGGCGCTTGGCTGCGCTGCCAAAAACGATGCTACTGGATGGAAGGTTGTAAGGGTCCCTCCGTTTCTCCCACCAAAGCCAGGAAAATAAGGGGGTTGAAAAAATGCAGCTCGCATGCTGTGGCTGCCCCAAGTCCGGCTGCTGCAGCCAAACGCAGCACTGCTGTCTCCCACCGCTTCGGCCACACCAGCTACTTATTAAAAATAGACTTTTTTTTCTTCTTGGAAAGGACAAAAAAAAAAACCAAGAAACCTTCCTTTTAAGAAGATGCAGACTCGTGTTTTCGCAAACCCAGATGCGACCAAAAATATCTGTTCTAAACCCCAATGCCGATTCCTGGGTAAATCACCGCGTTCAGCCCTGGAGGCCACCCCCAACGCACAAAAAATGCCATGTGGGTGGATAAGAAAAACGCATACGTTGACGTGGACATTTTTTATCCTTTCCTAACCCACCAGGCAAGCTGACCCTTGCAACTTCATCACACAATCAGCCCAAAACGGGATGCAGGAACACCTCCAGTGACAGCAGAGCCCGTGGCCAACATTCCCAGCTGCTTTTCCTGTCTGCCCGACAGCAGCCAGTGGGAGCACTCCCCTTGGATGCTCACCGTGCACAACAAGGGCTGCTACTAAAAATGCCTTAAAATCCTCAAAGCCAGCATCTTTTGGCCAGACTATCTCCGGCCACCCAAAACCTCACCCCGTGAAGTGCTGCCCACCACCAAGCCTCTCTGGACGGCAAGCGGGGTGGCCCCGCTCATAAATGGATGAACAGCATTTGATGGGGACAGCCCCGTGCCACCAGCATCCCCCTAAACTTGTCCATCCTCGCAGATCCATGCTGCCAGGTGCTGGGCATGTCCCTGCATGGGGTCACCATGAATGGCTCCCTCCCTGCGCCCGGACGGGAGGTTTCCCCGGAGAAGGGCTGAGTTTCCCCCCCACTGCGTTGCCCGGGAGGGACAGTCCCGTGGGAAGCCGTCCCACAGGACCGGCAGGCAGCAGCCAGCTCTGGCACCGGTTCCCTGGCCTTTGGGGAGCAGCCAGCCAGCGGGAGGCAAAATTTAGGGCCTCGCTGGCAGGGACGTGCGTGCGACCGCAGCACGTCCCCTGGGAAGTCACGCAAAGGGGATCCACGTGCAGCGGGAGCGCAGGTGGCTACCCCTCCAGCATGGGGTGCAGCGGGGTGCTGCATGCCCTGTTTGCAAGGCACACACCCCTCCCACTCAAACTCAAGCCAAATCAACACAGTTTTTCTCTCCGTGCGTGAAACAAGAGGAGGACAAGCGCTCGCTGTCAGCTTTGGCGGGGGGACGGACGAAGGCGAGTGGCCCCCTCCCCACACATGCCATGCTGCCACTCACCCCAGCACCACTCACAAAAGGATGAGGACAGACAGAGGGTCACCCACAAACTCGCAAGAAACAGTTTCAGGAGCCCATTTCGTCCTGCCCTTGCAATGTCTTGGCCATCCTGCTCACAGGCTGGGCTCACCCCTCGCTTTCCCCGAGGAACCCGCAAATAAACCCTCCTGATCCCCATCCCCACCAGTTGTCCCCACGCAAAACACCACCCTCTGACGGCCCCGGGGATGCCACCCGGCCCCGCGGCGGAGCCGGCACCGAAATGTCGCCGCTGCCTGAGCACCAGCACCGCTTGCTGGACACGAGAGGGTTCACAGCAGCGGCCGACCCTCTCAACAGCCAGCAAAAACATCCTTACCATGACTTTAAACCAAAGTGACAACTGTCACCCAGCCCCTTTTGCACCTCTGGGGCTGCAACCGAACCCGTGCTCGCTGTCTTTCACCCCCAGCATTTCGGTACCCACGACCCTGGCTGGCCTCACCGGCGTCACAGCATCCCCGACTCCCCATGCGGCTAATGCAAGGCGTCCGAGAAATAAGGGCACATCACAGCTGAGGTATCCACTGTGAAGTGGGGAGCAGTGGGGCAGAGGAGGTGGGGTCAGGAAAGTGGCTTATTCCCAGGGCAGCAGCGTGGGGAAGCTGAGCTTTTCAGAGCTGATCTCATACAGAAGTAGAAAAAGCCTACGCGCATGGTGGAAATTAAAACACTTAATTCCACTAAACCCAGGAGCTGTTCAGCTCCCTGCTTTTTTAGTGACGGAAAGACCCTACAAGTTAATTGCAGTTTTGCTATACATAGTAAAAAAATATTTCGTTTCTTTACTGGTTCTTGAATTCAGTACTGCAATGCCCGGTAATGCCACCGCTGACCCAAGGCAGCTGAACGGCACGCACCCCCTCACACTGACCCCTCGGAGACCGTCCCCTGCAGAGACATAACTCCATGCTATGAAACTGTGCAGCTACACGACAGCCTGCGGCTTCCTCTGTCAGCATCAATACCTGTGTTGTACAGCTTGTCACGCACACGCGAACAAGTAAGAAGGGCCCGGATGGGATTTTAAACAAATAACGTGTTGTTTCCCTGCTTGCTGGTAGGAGAGAAAAAAAAAAAAAAAAGGCGCTCAGGCACACTGAGTAAAAGAGTTTTTATCCATGATCTAACAAACAGCCCACATCAACCCCTTTTACCCTACTCACCCGCATCTCTGCTGCAGGTGATCTGGCCCCAGGGGCCACCGTAGGCACCCAGGGCCACCAGTCCAGGAGAGCCCCTATGCCCTGGGGCATCTCTTTCCTAGCACCTTAGGAAGAACAGAACAACCGTTGCTCGTGTTGCAGCAGCGCATGCTGCTATAATATAGCAAAGCCCCAGGCCCAGCTTATTGCGGTCATTAGCCAGCTTCATCTCCCCACTGCTGGGTCACCTAGGGGCAGGGGCAGCCCTTGGAATGGCTGGGGATAGAGGGGTGGGAACACCCCTCAGGCTCTGTTTTCCCCCTCACCCAAGCGTGCTGCGGCTCCCCACGCAAACAGCCTGCACCTTTGCTCCTTGATCGCTCACGTCTGAGCCCAGCTCCTGACTCCGACTCCCCTGGGAAAGAAAAAGAGCAACTCTTCACACCGCTGTGGAGTTCAATGGTTTTAATGGTAGTTAAAGAAAACAACAAGGCACGTTTCAGCTTTGAAATACAAGTGCAAAAAGGATACCATATAATGCTTTCTGTACATTTCTTACAAAATATTACATACATCCCATACTGAAGTGGTACTTCACGCACCACTGAGCACACGCGCAGCGTGCACACACCAGCTCTAAGCTTTTCCTCCTTATGTGCGGGATGTGGAGTTAACGGAAAGCTCCCATTGGAGTCGGGGCAGACGCTTTTAAGGCAGTGATAGGTAAATACAAAGGGTGAACACAGGGGCCTTTCTGTCCAGCATGCCCAGGCGCAGCTCCCGGAGTGCCAAGCCACCACCGTGCCCTTGCGGCAAGCAGGCAGCGTCACCCTGCTGGCACTCACAGCTGTCAGCTGCACTCCAGTTTGGTATAGGAAATGCCTTTTCTTGCTGTGGTTTGGCGTTTGCCCTGTGTCTGGCATCACCTCCCACTTGGCACCCCGTGCAGTGTGCCCAGGTCAAGCCCCGGCGGACCCGCCTCCATTTTATCCGCAACACCTTCTCAGGAAGAAGTCAACCAGGCTATACAGCAAATAAATTAAACCCCTCCTCCCCCCATGCCCCCAGCACCGACGAAGCTGTGGGGCGCTCGTCAGTACCCATCCTGGCAGTCGTTGTCATCATAGTCAGCAGCAGGCTTGTTGCGGTAGGCACCTGGCCGCCGTTTGTGGCTCCCACTCTCTAGGCTCTGCAGCGAGCTGTTGTCCCCACGGCTGCTGGACTCGCGGGTGGCATCCTCCTGAGAGTGGCTCTCCTCATTGTCATCATCATCGTCCTCCGGGGACTCACTGTTGTTGCTCTCTGTGGACCTGCTGTCCTCGCCTGCATTGTCCTCTTGGCTGCCGTCATCCTCTGGGGATGTGCTCTGGCTCTCGGCTGATGTGTTCGGCACATCCCCATCAGAATCAGAGTCATTCTTGTCCTCCTTTGACTCCATAGTGTCCTCCGTGGACTGACTCTGGTCGCCATCATCTTCCCCAGACTTGCTCTGGTCGCCATCGTCTTCCCCAGAGTCATTGTCAGGCACGGATGGAGCGCTCCTGTCCTCAGCAGACTCCCAGTCCTCCTGCCCTTCCCGGGACTGGCTGCCACTGCGCTCACTCGACGTGCTCACCACCTCCTGAGAGATGTCTTCTGGGGACTCCCCCAGCTCTTCATCCGACTGGTCGGTGGTGCCCTCCCTGGACTCGCTGCCCTCTACCTCCCTGGAGGGGCTGTCCTCCCCATCCCTGTCCTCCCCATCCCTGTCCTCCCCGGAGCGGCTGACACTGTTTTCCTCTGACTCGCTGGTGACAGGCTCTTCCGACTGACTGTCGTCCTCTGTGGATGGTCTGTCTTGTCCTGAGTCAGCATCCTCCACCTCTGGGGACCTGCTGTCACCCTCCTCCCAGCGGTGGGAGCCAGCCCCCCAGCCACTCTCTCGGCTCCTCCCTGGGGCATGGGGGCCAGCACGGCGCACCTTGTAGCTGCTGCCTGGGCTGTCAAAGACAGAGGGATCATCACCCTGCATGGCTTCATCCTCGAAGTTGTAGCTCTCCTCCTCCTCCTGACTGCTGCTGCTGCCCCCTCCCCACCTGTAGGTCTGCTCATACCGGCTGCCAAGGTAGCTCCTGTATTGCCGGTGGTCTGCTCCGATGCTCTCGCTGCTGCTACTGCTGCTGCTGTCGCCATGCCCTCCACCAGCCCCGGTGTCCCCACGGCCAGTGTCATGGCCATGTTCGCCTGCCCCATCAGGACGACCCACGTAAGTAGGACCTTCACCCCCCTCCTCTTTCCCATTCTCATCGAAGGTGTCATCTCCACTGTCGTCCTCCTCGTCCAGGAGCCCGCCAGCATGGGAGGGAAGCCCACTGACTCCAGGGCCGAGGTGCTCTCTGTTGTAACCATCATCAGCATCATGCGCATCTTCCTCCTGTGGAGATGGATGCAAAGGCTTGCAGGTCACAGGCGCTATCACACCAAGCACTACCCTGACTGATACCAGATTTATCATAGATAAAATCACTTAGCCACAAATCAGGTTTGGGGCTAAGTGTGCTTTCCTGGCAGAGCAAAATACCCCTCTCCACTCACTCACCAGGAAACCGAGGCTGTTCCCAACCCGGGCGCTCATGTCCTTGTGGTCCACCTGGTTCCGGTGCTGAGCCTCCCCAAATCTTTCTCCATTGTCTCGGCCACCATGTTCACTCAGCTCCTCGCCCACGGCGTTCCCACCTGCTGGGTCCCTGGCGAGGGTATTGTCCCCCCTCTCCACACTGGCAGGAGGACGTCTGCCATCTCCACCACCCAGGAGGTTGCCCAGCTTGTTGATGTAATCTTCGCTTCCTGTGTCCTGGAGGCAAAATATGACACGGTGCCTTGGTTTATCAAACACCACCGCACATTCACTGCTACTGCTGCAGGATGATACGTTGCTCCTAAGCCATGCAAGTTCTCAAGCCTTTTTCATTGCTCAGCACCTCAGTCCTTCAGTTGTTTTTGCTGATGCAAAAAAAAGAAGTAGCCACCAAGAAAAAGGCAACCCAGAAAAGCCCAAACTGCGATGGTTCAGAGCACAGAAACTGCTTTTTCAGGACCAATGCAGCAGAATGCATCAGGTGAATTGGGAACATGCACAGGGAGGCAAGCTGAAATGAGATGAAACCAACACAGCTTGAAAAGCCTGAGTAGACGGGCAAAGCTCAAAGACCCCTAGGAAGCAGCAGCTCTTTCCCCAGGTGCCTGGTCCAAGGATGCCTGCCTGGGGATGGCTCCCCATCCCAGACTTGTTCCATGAGCGGCTGCCACCTGCGGGACTGGGGCACCCCCAAGCTTACCTCCTGCTGGGCGCTGCGGCGGGGGCGGGCAAGCTGGCGGCTGGGCACCTAAACACATCCAGGAGACATCTCATCAGTGCACCTTGGCTGGGCGAAACTGCCAGGTTCGGGGTTTGAGTACCTGTCCGGTGGGTACTTACCGGGTGAGCACAGGCTATGGCCCAGAGGAGCAGCACCAGAAATGCAGCCTTCATGTCGGTTGTGGTCCCTGCAGCTGCAACAGGGAACAAAGCATTTGAACGCTAGAGCAAAGCATTTGCACACGCCCCTGGCTGTAACTTGGCCCCAGAAAGCCCTTTCAACTGACACAGCCTTGCCATACCAGCATGTGGTGCTCAGCCTAGCACGTCATCAGACAAGCTAAGGATTTGTCCTCGTCCTACCTCTTGGCACCTCCTGTGCAGGAACCTCCCTTTAGTTTGGGATTTGAAATACCTGGCCATGTTCTTGCAGACTTTTTGTCTAAGCATCACCGAAGAGTGGGAGAGCTGCTCCAAATTCCCTCTTCCTACGGTAACATCACTCACCACCCAGCCAACCCCAGTGGCCATGATGGGAGCCGGCATCACAGATGGGCAGCACCATGAGACGGCGGGCTACAAAGCTGCGCCTCCTATCCAGCGTGGTCCCCCCAGCCCCATAAAACTTCCCACCACCCCAAAGTGGAGCACCCCTGTAAGATAACCCTGCGGAGAGTTATATCCCTAGGGGGTCGGTCTGGCACCCCAGTGGCACTGCTGCCTGCACAGGCAGGTGAAGCAGTAGGGGGCTTTCCTCCAGCTCTGCTCTCATTTTTCAAGTCCCTTAAGCAGCCCAGCACCGCATCCCCACGGGGCATGCTAACTGCACCGCGTATCACCCCGCACCCGAAACGTGCTGGAGCAAAAAGACCCACGCTCCTGATTTCTTCCCTTACAAATCATCACCTACATCCCAGCTTACACGTGTCTCCTGCTTTCTACCAAGACTTAAAAGGAAATCTACAACCCCTGTCCCCAAATCTTGCCATTTGCACTCCGGGCAATGCCAAAGCAACCCAAAGAAACCAAAACCTTTACCTTGAGGTATGGTGCAAGCCAGTGTCTCCTCTGGTGCTTGGGATGAGGCGAGATGGCTGCCTGCGTTGGGATGCCCTGGGCTGTGTGCCCTGGCGTTGGCCGCACGGGCATTTAACTGCTGGCCGGTGCCGGCCCCGGGCAGGGGGCAGCCAATGGCACCGTCGGGCAGCGCTGCCGTACGCGGAGGTGTCACCGGGAACTGGCCTCCCACGCTTCCTCTGGCCTCTGCTGGGACGCCGGCCCCAAAAAAGCTCCTTGTGGTTGCAGGATGACGAGATGGGCTGGCAGTTAATGACCGACTGCGCCGGCCCTGTGTTTTGACTGCTAAATTTATCCCATTCACACACTTCCCGCCGTGACACACACAAACAACTATAGTGTCGCCCACGCCGAGCACCAGACCCCGTCCCAGGGATGGCATCCTCCCAACGAGTGCACTTGGGAGTGGAGTTTGCCCCATGCCATGGGCCAGGGTGTTGAAACCCACGTGGGACCCTTCCCCTGCCGGGACTCAGCCTGCCCCTCGGGGCAGAAGCACAAAACGCTGTGCTAGAAGGAGAGGACATGCCTCTTTTCACGCCCTCACATGCACTCATGCAAGGGAGAAAGAAGACGCTAAACACAGGTTGCGCAGGGAGCATCTCACCCCCAGCGCTTCTTCCAGCTGCTGTCCAGGGGATGAAACCTCCGCTCTGGAAAACATGGGCAACAACACGTGCGTATGCGTATGGGCACGTATAGGCATGGGCATGTACATGCAAGTATATATATGAGTACATATACATGCAGCACATATACCCCAGGGTTTCTTGGTGCAGTACGGATTGCCTACTCCAAACAACACAGTAAGCCGGCAGCGCAGGCAGACCCTGCTTGCTCACAGGTAATGCGAGAGGTAGTTTGCAAACCTCCGCGTGCCCGCCAGCGCACACCCTGACACAGTCCAACCGCACCTCTCTGCCCGCGTGGTTTAGGACAGGACCAGCCCTCCCCGGTCTGGGGCAGAATATTGAATATTTCAACCTGGCTTTTCCCTCTGCCCCAGCCTGGGTGGAAGGAAGACGACTTCCTTGCCTGTATTTGGCCATTGCTAAATCCTCCGTGCCCGCAACACCCCCCCTCTGCTAATAAAAACACGCCACAAATGCAAATAGGTTGCTTTGAAGCAGGCACCGCGTCTCTGCTCTGCAAACTGGGTTCTCCCCACAGCCAAGCTGGGGATGATGGGCACGGCCACAGGGCAAGGATGTCAGGAGGAAGGTGCCTAGGGGTGTTTCATTGGGGGGGGAAGTATAAATGAGGGCACTGATGCTCTGCAAGGAGCGTTTGTACGTCCTCCCTGGGAGAGAGGAGGTGTTTCGGCTGCCCTGGGTAGAAGAAAGAGGCCTCCAGAGAGCAGAGCCCCGCTCCAGGGAGCCACCGTGGCAGGGGAAGCCCATGAAACATGGTTCGTCTTCAGCAGCGAATGGCTCCTGGCCTGCCCTGCTGTAAAGCCCTGGCAAACCACAGTCACCTGCAATGGGCCCTCAGTGCAGGGACCCAAATTCCCAGAGGTGCGGACACCGCCCAGGGGACATGGCGAGGGTTGCCGGTTTACAGAGATTCATTCGCAGGAGACACTGGCACTGCAAAATAAGTGACTTAAGGCAAGTTGCACAGGGTCAGGATTGAGACAGGGCTCTGTAAACTGCAGACTGTCTGAATTTGCCTGGGGTGTATCATCTGCGGACAACAGCATCCAGAAAGCATCCCCCGGCGGACTGTGGCTCGACAGAGTATCTTGTGAAACCAGACATGCCAGTCGGCTGCTGCGGATGCCCGCTTAATTTCGTCCTCCAGAATCTCCTGCCTTTTACCCCCATCATTACCAGCCGGGGGACCGTGTGTGTCTGCCCTGTGAGGACTGTGCAAGGACCACGCAGGTGCTGAGTGTGGGAGCATCTTTTCTCTCCTTCCTCCTGCCCCCCATGCAGGGACGCCCTGGCGCCGCCCTGGCCCCGCTGCTCTCCCCACAGCTCCTCGGCCTCCAGACGGGCACCATCAAGCTGCTCACTCTCACACGCACGCACACCTTCGGCAGATGTTTTCCCTCTTCTTTCCTACCTGACCCCTGCCGCAGATAACGTGGGACGTATTTTCCTCTTGACCTGTGACAAAATTATACCCCTGTCCCCAGCCAGATATGAGTTCACATTGCCAACCTTTTTTAGGCACCTCCAACAATTACCATGTTTTGCTGTTTTGGGTTTTTTTACATCAAACCTGCATTTAACTCAGCCCCCAAAGACCTGGTGCTGCCTTGTGTCCAAGTGCCGCCGTGCGAGAAGGGGATAAACACCAAGCTGTGCGTACCCAGCTTCTTTATAACACAAGTCACTTGCTGGACCACCAACCACCCATCCCAAGGTCACCTCCCTCCCCTCCAGTGGCCCTGGAATGCCTGTGGCACCAGCGCACCCCACAGCGCTCGCTGCCAGCACCCTGACCTGACCCCAAGTCCCTGCAATCTCTAATAGCCATGGGTCAAAAGACCAAGGTCTGTCCTCTAAATCCCTTCCAGAGGGCATCCCACAGTATCAGCCGGAGTGCTCGAGCATCTCTGCCTTTATTTTGCAAGGAAAGGTAACCCCAAGTCCACACATTGTAACCTTACAATAAGCCTTTAAAAAAACAAAAACCAACAACAACAACAACAAAAAAAACCCAACAAAACCCACCAAACAAATAATATTTTGGATTATTGTTGTTACACGAGAGGTGAGAAGTTGACTGCGGGTGGGTGAAGTGGCTGGCTGACCAGTGCTTTAAATGCCACTGTGCATTTCCCCAAGTCCTACTCTCCCAAGATGCTCCGTCCCTGGAGACGGCTGGGATGGGAAGCAGCGTAGATGGAAAGGTAGATGGGGGGGAAACCCGGCCAGGCTAAAGCTGGCATCCTCAGGCTACCAGGGAGCAGGTGGCTGAGTCAGAGATGAGAGGACTGTCAGGGCTGGTAAGAAGACGCAGGAATATCGCTTTTCTGTTTGACAAGTTGGACTGTGCCGGTTTTCATGAGGACAGAGAAGAGATATGAGCCCAGACAGCACGAGGGATTAGAAATGCCAAAACCAAGACAGAAGATGGCACTGCAGAGGGCAAGCTGAAGGTGGAGGCACACAACAGCTGCTCTCATCCTCCCATTGAGACATCTCAGCATCGAAAACTCAAGAAATTAATATTGCTCCAAAAAACCCCACCATTCCCTCTTTTTTTTCAGTTCAAGGTATTTTTGTAGTATTGCTGTTGTTGGTGCACTTCTCTCATTATACCCGCGGGTTTTGACAGCCGCATCAAAAGGAAAAGGATCAATGAATGAACTGGAGCAGGAGAGAGCGGGATGACAGCAGGACTCAAGGCACACTTGATACTGGTGACAGGTGCTACAACGTAGTGCTGTGTGTTCAATTGGGAAGAAGGAGGGAAAGCCTTGCCTCCTAAATATTCATTTCCCCCGTACGTGCCATGTTAGCACCAGGAATTACCCAGAGCTCAAGGGAGTGATTCCCACGCTGCTCTTCTAAAAAAGGGTGCTCAACCTTGCAAATCAGTCAGGTTCCCACGTTGCTACCTGCTTTGCCGGTGGACGGACCACAGCTGGTGGCTGTGGGTGCAGGGGGGAGAAGCAGCCTGGATTTGGCTCCGCCACACCTGCAAGGGATCTGAGCAGAGGCGTCGTGCCTGTTCCCTGAAGTCCGAGTAAATGCTGCGAAACCTGCGTTAATGCCCCACACAATGCAGTGGGCTAATGATAACATTTTAGGTGTTTGAAGAACGGCATTGATGTTTCAACTCCTCCTGGCAGCAAGCCTCAAAGTTACAAACGCTGTGATATATGGCAGATGGCGGTTACCGTCATCTTTTCCACAGCACGGAGGCGTGCGCAAGTTCAGTTTTGCTAAGGCTTTAAAATGTGCCATTTCTCCTCACTGGAAAAAAAAACACATCATAGAAGCCTGAGCCCTGCAGCCCTGAATTACAGACACACAGAGGGTCCCCCTAACGCCAGACCCCTGCACAAGACCAACTGCCCTCTCCCCTTGCCCCCCGACAGCACAGGGGTCGGATCATTAATTAACCCGCCCTTTGGTGTACCTACCATGGAGTTTCCTTTACAGCCGGAGAAAACAAGCACTTTTAAGGCACCAATCATTTGCCCCATTTCAGGTACCTATTTCAGGCTGAAATGCACTGCAGAGTGTCTGAAGTCTCCATGACACCACCGAAGGAAGGCAACCAGCATGCTGGTCTTGTCCTACCAACAAGACGCACCATGCTCTTTCCCAACAGGCACGCAAAGCAAGTTCCCAAAGTCCCTCTCCCCACCTCCCGGGCCAGCCCCACACTCCCTTCGTTTCCTTTTCTAGTATTTTTATGCCACCCCGCCTCCTGGAGCAACAGGCTTCAGGCTCTTTGCAAATGGTTTTCCCTCAGAAGGAAACGCCACACGGAGGCACTTGTCAAAACGAGAGCCATCTCTCCCGGAGGCTGCAGGCAGAGGGTCGGGACGATAAGGACCCAGCCCTGCAGGCTGGGCTCTGCGCAGACAGAAGCATTTAACTCTCGAAATTAAAAACAACTACAGGAGTAACGATACGATTACTTTTTCCAGATGCAAGATGTGCTTTTCCTAACAGGTGCCAGCACCATTTCTTTTACAGGAGCCAAAAGTGCTACTTGTGAATAATTGGGTACACTCCTATTGCCACCTGCTGATTTTCAGGCACGCTCAACCATCACATGCAAAAGTCCCTTCCCAAATGCCTGCAGCAGCCGGGAAGTACAAAGGGAGGCTGCTCAGCCCTTTGCACCTACATTTTTGGGGACAGGACAAGGCTGGTCCCTCCACAGCCCCCATCCCTCCTCACCACTGCCTCCACGCACAGGCCTCCAGCCTCTTCTGGGCAGGGGAGCCGCAAAACCAGCAGGTGGCCTTGAGGGTCTGTTTGGATGAAGGTTCACAGTTGTTGTACCTTTTCTGTGCTACTTTGCAGTTTGTGCTTCTACTTGTTGCCAGAGCAAAGCGCACGGAGCAATAACTGGTATTCGCGTTGTGCCCATTGCAGCTGGAAGTCGTGGCTGGGAAGGTACCTTCTGCCGTCTCTCCCAGATGTGTGTGACCGGATTCTCAGGTCCTATAAATCCGTATTCATCAGCCAACGTGGCTGAATTCACTAATTCGAGGCCATGACTTCATCAACTGCGGACCAGGTGCCTAGTTTCTGTCTGGCCGCTGTCAGATCTAACGCACCTTCCTGCACGCAGGCACCACTCCAGCTTACTGCCCCCCATCAAAATAAGGGCAGGGACAGGCGCCCAGCTCTGCCCCGCATCGGGGACCGGTATTGACACTGCTGGCACGGGCATCAGGCAGCCCCAGTGCAGCTGGGCTCTCAATAGCTCGTCACTGACAGCAGTAATCATAACGACAGCAATGGGGAATTACAGCTCCTGAAATCTCATTCAGAGGACAGTATCTTCTACAATCATTCCCTGCTCAGAAGTCGGTCCCCTTGGGAGGTGGGAGCAATAAGTATTTGTCAGTCACAAGCTGGAAACGGAATGGTAACAGTGCCTTGACGTGAAAAATCTGTCTCCAGACACTTCCCCGCCCTTGCCCTGGCTCCAACTGGAGTCGCAGAGATCTGTGCCAGACACCGGCAAAGCAGCGCAATGTCAGCGCTCTCGAGAAATGAAATACAGCAGCGAGCCAGGGCAAGCTTTGCCCTCGCATCAGCTGGCAGCTTGGGGTGACCTGCTCCAAGTGGCAGGTTTGAAATACAGCCAGCTGCGCCGCGCACCCACGACTCCCAGACGTTTATAAAATGTTTGACAGTACTCTGACTTCTTGTTGGAGGGGAAAAAAAAATAAAACGTCAGAAGGAAATGAGCGATTGAAATGATTGTCTGAAACAGGGACTGCGGGAGAGAGAACAGGTGATGCTGAGGCACAGGCTGCCCGAAGTGGGCAGAGAGGTCAGGACGGGGTTGGCAGCTCGAGGGATGAAGGCGGAGAGCCAGACCCTCCCCTCCTGGGGGCGGTCAGCACCCTCTGGTTCCTGTACTGTCATTATGGCTCACTTGGTCTAAGTGTATCACTCCTTGGTGTAGCTGGACAGGAAACATTACCACAGTTCTCTGGGAGCCTGGAAAAGCTGGAGAGACACCACTGATGCAGCCCTGAACAAGTGACCAGCAGCAATTTGACTCCTACCTCCAAAAGGCAGAAGCCAGTTTGCCGCGTTTTACTCCACTATGAGCTTCATCTCATGAATACGCTGAGCAGCTGTGGGCTGGGGCAGCCCAACCTTCAGCCAGCCTGAGAACAACAGAGGAAGACGGTCCCCATCACTGACTAACCCTGGGTGGGGAAAGCCTGCCACACAGTCAAAGCGTCATCTGTCGTGCCAAGGTTCGCACAGTCCTTGCAGATGTGTCCTGTGCCAGGCCCCATTGGAAAGACCCCCTTGGTCTGGCTTAGGGTGATAGATCATATCTCCAAGTTTGTCCAGTTTGGACTAAATCCCTGAAATGCTTGACCTGAGATGTTCTCCCCTAATGCTGACGGCGTGCTTTTCTTTAGCCTCACTCATTTTTTTTTTTTTTTTTTAAATCTTCAAAATGTTAGTAACTTTTTAAAAAAAAAAGACCAAAAAACCTCAAAAAAACCCCAAACCCCAAACAAAAAAAGCCCACTTCCAAAACCCAAACAACCTAAAAAAAAAAAGTCAAACCCAAAACAGAGAAGCCTTAACCAATACAACCATAGAAAACAAAAGCAAGACAGAAGATATTAAGTCTGGGACAGCAGAAGCACTTCCCAACAGTCAAGACCAAATTCTTTACATGCAAATTTCCTCCTGCGCTTACAAAGTAATTAAATACTCATGGTTCAAAACACAACCCCAGGCCAACTGTAGGGCCGTATCACGCATTGGGTGAGTTTCCTTTTGAGCGGGTCTCATTCAGCCCAGCATCCGCACCGCACACAGCCAAACTGCTTGTCCCATGGCGGGGAAGGGAATCAAACTTTCTGGTAAAATATGCCTAGGGCAGAAAAGTGATAGAGGAGGAGGAGGAGGAAGGAGGAATCCAGATGTGCCCTTGCTTTCCCACAAACACTCTAGGCAGGCATGTAGCCTACATCTTTGCAATAGCTAAGGAGGCCCATCGCTGCCCTTCCACTCTCTCCAGACAGGAAGGCACAGTGTTTTCCTATTTGATTCACCAGGAACAGCCTCATTTCCAATGCCAAAATGCTTAGCAAAGCCAAAACACAGGTGTTTTGGCAAATCCTTCTCACTTAATTGATGATCTAACTCTTTAACTATTATTACATGAGTCCCATACCCACATCTTTCATGATATTCCATGTTTTATAACAGTCTATAGAATAAAAATCCCATAGAAGTTATTGTACGTTGCCTAGGAATCTACAGGCTTATGTTAAACTGTTTTCAGTAAGAAACAAGTATTAAATCCAATGAGATGTTTCTTGGCTTTCCTTAGTTCCGAAAAGAGTGTATAGATACTAGGGGTGGCAGGAGGGAAGCAATGTTTTGAATGTCAGAGGGACAAGGGGAAACCTGGAACGATTAACTGGAAATACTTTTCCTGAAAACAACATGGGGGACCGGGGGTGACAAAAACTATACGAGCGCTCAAGCAGCAGCCGAAGCTCTGGGGAGCATGTCCCAGGGAGGCTGTGCACCGCGTGCTGCCAGCGCACTAAAAGGCAGCTCAGGAACATCACCCCAGCACTTGATGGCAGCCACTCCCGACCCCGAGATGGGAACCTGCATTTCTGCTCCACGTTCACGCAGACTGCAATAGGAACTGAACCTTTACTGCTTCTAAGACCTAGATTTAGAAGATTCACCCCAGGAATCGGTTTACTCAATTCAGACACCGGTTATAGGGCTGGATCAACTGCTCGCTCTCAACAACACGATGACTTTAACACCCTTCCTTGTTTGATCTATTCATGAATAAAGCTTTTTCTTTTCCCCCTAGTTATTGTTTGTAATTCTGTACCAATCAATGTAAATGAGCACACCGTAAAGGACAGACCGAAGTCTTACACAACAGACCAATTCTGCTAGACAAGTATATTCACACCCTGTTAAACTTCCAGCTGAATTCAATGGTGCACCTCAAAGGACTTACGTACGTGTGATTGCTCGTGCTAATCGCAACCTTTTGACTGAGGCTATTTCCTCTTCACTATTCCCACTGGAAACCACTCTTGTCACACAAAGCTTTTTTTCTGCATGCTGAACGCATAGAAGAGTATTGCCCAGGAGACAATACAAGCAGAAATCTTAAAAAAAAAAAAATGCTCATGAGAAGCGAATACTGGATAAGCAATTACCCTCATGCACAGAATTCACACTTTTGCATAACTAGTCACAAAGAAAAAGATGTGGAGATATGTTCGATCATGGGGCAGGGAAGACCAATGCAAACAGATGCAGGCAAGGTGCTGCCTGGGGAAGCAGGGTCAAGAACCGCTGCCTGTTCCCAACCTGCGTGGTCCCACCCCTGGAGCAGGTACGCAACACTCTTCCACAATTTTATTTTTTTTTTTTAGTAACTTCAGGGCTCAAGTCATTGACAAAAGCTTTCCTGAGGGTTTCTAGTATTTATTCCTCTTGAAATGTCTTCCCAAATCACGTATGCTAACTGTAAGGTGCCTGTGCTGTGGGAGCAGCTCCGCTCTGCCCAGATGTAATTACACGGTACCGTTGGTGGCTTTCTATAAGGAAGTGGCATCACCACCTCTGTCTTCCGCCAGGCACCTCTCCAGAAGCAGCCCAAAGGGGAATGCAGAGCCATGAAAGGACTTCCTCCGTCTGCCCAGCCACGTGGGGCGGGAGCAGGAAGCATCACCCCACTTTATGCACCAGGGCATCCTCTGCCTTCAGCAGGGTCTAGGCACTCCTCGCTGAAGAAATTGGGCCAGAATCACAAAAAACTGATCCATCTCACCCATACTCCTCTCAGCATTGTGAGCTTAAGCACTTCACTACCCAGCCCATGTTCAAATCTTGCCCATGCCCGCAGCCATCGTCTCTTCGTATGACTAATGTGCTCCAGTAGGTAAGCTCAAATCTTTCCATTCCCTCCAACGCCTGGTCACACAACAGAAGAATAAATGGAATAAAAGGAGGTTTTGGTTTGATTCTCCTCTTCACAATTTCCTTTTCCTTTGAATGAAACCAAACCCCAAAATAAAGATAGCGAGAGCTGGTCGAGCATTAATGCAAACGGTGTGCTTGAACAGGCAATGTCAAAAAACAGTCACTTTTGTGTACTTTTCAGGAAAACCCATTTCCCAGCATCAATCCATTAGTAAAACCAGCCCCTGCCAGCTGGGTGCTGTACCAGGGCAGCCCCTCGCTGTTGCTGGTGGCAGCCGTAGGCTTTCTGCTGAGCCGGCACGGCCTGGGGACTGACGCCAGCCAGGCTTGCTCTGTCTGAGCTTTCCCGAAGCACGTGTTGTACTAGGTTTGGCTGTGACAGCCATTTCTCTAGCTGACGTGGGATGTACGGCCATGACGGCAACGCAGAGATGCAACGTAGGGAAATGCTGCCGTGATGGAGGTGCGGGATGCACGACAGAGGGGCAGAGGTGTGGGGGGCAAGAGATGGGCACGTGCTGGATGCTGCAGACCCCTTGGCTACGCGCAGCTCCCTGGCACTTGGGCCTGGAGCTTCTGCCTTTAGAGGTAACAAAGAAACTAGCAAAGGTATGGTATTACCGAGAATTTTACATGTAGAAATATTCTAAGTTATTATTCTTTCTTTCCTTTTCTGTAACGATTAGGACCTGATGTGATGGCTGTGTGGTGCTGCTGACAGGCTGGTTTTTTTCTGGCTGTGCACTTTAGGAGCTGAATTTCTGGGGGAAAAGGCAGGCGGCGGTCACAGCTCCCTGCAAGGTGGTGCCTCTGCACGGTGCTCTGTTTGCTCCTGGTTTGGGTCCTGGTTCATTTTAAGCCCAGGGAGACGGGCACCTGTGCCCACACAGGGAGAAGGTGCAGCATCCTCCTCCTTCCCACCACCTCATCCCATGGTAAAACTATAATTTGATTCCTCTCCCCACAGCAATTTTTGGATTTTCAGCACTGAAATTAGTATAACTCATTCAGACAGGAAGCTGTTGCTACAGCACCAGAGAAGGGTACTTGGAAATGAATACCAGTCTTGGATTAAAAGATAGATGTCTAAAACCCTTTTAATAAAACACACCGAAACAGACATATTAAAAAAAAAAAAAAAGCCTATCAAAAGAAAGCTCTCCTCCCTTATCCTTACTTCATTTAGGTACAAGGAAATGGAAACACTTTTATAAGAGTGCTATATAATTTACCAAGGAGTTTCTGCAATTGCAAGGAAAGGATCAAACAAAGCTCTTTAAATAAAACTAAATAACAAGAAAATTAAATAAATTAAATCAAAGGATCAAACAAAGCTCTTTACATAAAATTAAATAACAAGAAAATTAAATAAATTAAATCAAAGTTTTACTAGGTGAGATACATCTTGAATATCCAGAGTAAACACAACCATCTGGAGTCGTCCACGAAGCCTTCGCTCAAAAACTAATTTAGAAACCGTACAAAAGAGGTGAGATGGATTTGTGTAAAAATCCACGGAATTGACTGAGGATCAGTCAGCCACACATCTTAAACCAGCTCAACTACATTGAGCCTTCACTGAGTCCAAACCATCGCCTAAAGGGGAAACAAAAACAAGCCCATCTAAATGTCTTTTGTGTTTCTGGTGCTGGGGGAGCTAGACACCATGGACATCTTATGGTAAGAGTGTTTCTCACTCCTCCCTTCTTGCCAGAAGGTCCCTGTCGCCCTGGGAAAAGCCTGCCCAGCTCACCCGCTTTGGTCCCCTCTCTCCGATTTGAGTCCAGAGACCTGAGCTACCCCAAAGAGGCAACGGGACTGCAATGAAAACCACCAGCCGCTGTAACGTTGATGCTGCCCGAGTCCGCAAGATATTTATCTCCTCTTAGCGTCCCGTTCCTTTCGTGTTTAGTTAATTTTGTTTTAGAATAAACATCTCTTCAATTACCTTTCTTTCCACCAGAAAACTAAAATGTCCCAGGCACGGCCTGCCTTCTAAAACTGCTCCTATCAGGTAATTCATAAGCGCTATTTTTAAACCCTTCACTCGCTGAACAACAGACGTTACACCCACCCACCCACAGACACTTCTTGGTTTTGCGAGAGGCAGTGAGACATCACACGTGCAGATGGCAGATCTGATAGGAGCCTGACCTTCACGCTGTCACAAATAGCACACGTTCCTCGGTGTTTATTTCTGTTTGAGGAAGAGGCAATTGCACAAAGTCGAAGATGCACGCGGCAAGGGAAAAACCTGAGGGAAGAGAGGAGCGGTCACCCAGGGCAGAAGCTGGGGGCACAATGCCACGGGGGAACACTGAAACCCTCCTGTGCCCTGCAAACCCCCGAGAGCAGCTGCCCGCTCCAGAGCAATGCCTAGCTGCCCTCAGACAACTGAAAAACAACCCAAGAGCTGCTGTCCCAGAGCTCCCAGCAGCAAGGGAAGCTCCCTGAAATGCTGCCTTGGAGGCAGGGCAAGAGGGACCCAGGAGCAGGGCAAGGTTTGTTTAGCTGTACAAAACCACACTTCGTTTTTGCTGATTCCTAAGCAAGAGGGAGCCAGTATTAGAACCGAAATAAGCCACTTACAGTCTATATGGAATATCAGCAGCAGAACCAGGACCAGGACAGGAGATGTTGATGCTCCAGGCTAAGGCTATGCTGTTCCTGAATCAACAAGGAACAGATTAAATGCAATGTTGCACAATTTTTATGCCTCCTCATGGACAAAGGCTTTGCTGCTTGTCATCACCAAAGATCACAGCACCTATTAAACAAACAGTCTTGACAAACTCCTTTTTGTGAGTCTTGACGTGCTTTTCGCATCAACTTCCCCATCACAAGCGGATATGGCTTTTTTCTCCACTTACATTTGTTTCATGGTGCTCCCAAACAGCTGCAGAGCTGCTTCAGGTGGCAGTCGGGTTCAATGCCAAATGAAATGGCATCCGTCCATAATACAAAACGTGTTTGACCGCCCGCCCTAAGACTTAAATCCATCTACACAGGCAGTCCTAAGGCAAGTACTCAGTGGGAACATCAGCAACAAGGTAGATGAGCCACAACGACATCTGACGCTACTCGGACAGCAGTCTCCACCGTGTAACCGTCTGCTTCTGCATTACGCTTCCACGAAAGCTTCTAACTGCACTGTGTGTCTGAAATGATTAAGTGAAATAACCAGCAACTCTTGAGCCATACTTGGAGATTGCGTGACTTGTGTAACATGAGGGCTTTCAGCAGAATCGCCTTAAAAACCCCATGCTGACCTCAGTCTCTGTGTCTCATCATTAAAGCAAATGCACACTCGAATAATATGGCAAGACAAAGCACATCTCCACAGCCCCAAACTGTTCAGGGTAGGCAGGGTTCAGGTACAGACGACATCTTTTCAGTTTAGAGCCATATCTACCTCTTGCCGGTTTAAGGGCTTTTCCTGTCCTTTTTTCTTCCACTTTTTAAGAATTTGGTCAACAAAACATTTTGAACAATACAGACCATTAGCTGAGTCTGTCTGGCTGGAGGGCAAAAATAGCCATCCCTCAGTCAGAGCTTTAAAATAGCTCCTCCCCAATGGGAGTCAAATGTTCCTGGGCTGGGAAAGATGTTTGTTTCTCTACCACTTTTTTAAACATTTAATTTCAGCTTATGTAGGCAATGTGGTCAAACATGACACAGCCCAGCGCAGCAGCTCCCAGCAGACAGGATGAGAGTCTCTAATACACGAGCTGCATCATGCCTCGAAAGACAAAAGCCTGATTTAGCAGCAGCACACAGGCAGCCTCATCAGAGCTTTGGCCCATTTTGGAGTCAGTTCCCATGCAGTTTAAGTGCAACTCACGTCCATACGTTCAGGTGACAAGAGTCCTTGCTGGCACTTGTTCTCTCCTCAGGCATCATGAAAATCATACACAGAAATACATTCAGTACATCATTTAATAAAGACAAATCAAGGGAAAAAAAAAAAAAAAAGAGCAGCAATATCTAAAAAAAGCAATATGTAGTTTTGACAAATTGAGATTGCTGAAGGATTGGAAAATGCCACATAATAAAATAAAGGAATTATAATGGGCAAGAAAACAGAACTCCCGTTATACAGAATACAACACTGATGATGGGGGGCTCCTGGACTAGTTGGTAACAAACTGTGAAACCACGTAGCCTGTATGGCTCTTGAGCTTGTTTTTAGATACAGAGCTGACCAAGTAACAGGCTAAAAAGGACACACAGGAGGGCTTTTAACTTAGTCTCTCTGTGATTTTGTAGATGTTTTTAATGATATGCCCCACTTTGTTGAGATTTTTCACTGAAAAGCCTCTCAGGAGATAGCTCAGTTTCAAAGCATCCGTCATCAGCTCACCTGCATTTATTATTATGCTCCGTCTTAAGAGATGCTTGTTAATCTTGAAAGGGCTCAGGACATCGCTGATCTCTAATTGAGAAGGGCAGCTTTTAGAGTCAAAAAAGCTATGCTGAAATTTAATTTTTCAGAACACAAAAATTTCATTTTTATACTCTGTCCAAATTCAGTACAAGGAGCCTTCAGAAGGCAGTTGAGTTTTCTTTCATTTGAGGTAGAATAGAAGGAAGGAGTAGTGGACTAATATTACTTAGTCCAGAGGATGTAATGTGTATACACATATATTCTATAAACAATATAATTATCAGTGATATATTTTCAGTAGACAAATTTGTTTAGAAAGCAATGCATGCAAAAATACTTGGGCAAACTTCCCTATCAGAATACAGGGAATATGTATATGGGGTGCATCAAGAAGAGCGTGGCCAGCCGGTCCAGGGAGGTCATCCTCCCCCTCTGCTCTGCCCTGGGGAGGCCGCACCTGGAGTACTGTGTCCAGTTCTGGGCTCCCCGGTTCAAGAAGGACAGGGAACTGCTGGAGAGGATGCAGCAAAGGGCTACCAAGATGCTGAGGGGACTGGAACACCTCTCTTATGAAGAAAGCCTGAGGGATTTGGGTCTCTTCAGTCTGGAAAAAAGACAGCTGAGGGGGGACCTTATCAACACTTATAAATACTTACAGGGTGGGTGTCAGGAGGATGGGGCCAGGCTCTTTTCAGTGGGGCCCAGCGACAGGACAAGAGGTAACGGGCACAAAATTGAGCATAGGAAGTTCCACCTAAACATGAGGAGGAATTTCTTTACCTTGAGGGTGGCAGAGCACCGGAACAGGCTGCCCAGAGAGGTGGTGGAGTCTCCATCTCTGGAGACATTCCAAACCCACCTGGACACGTTCCTGTGCCACCTGCTCCAGGTGACCCTGCTCTGGCAGGGGGGTTGGACTAGATGATCTCCAGAAGTCCCTTCCAACCCTATGATTCTATGAATATCTATCATAAGATACCTAAAGAGCCACAACTGGCCATATACCAACATATCTAGATATTCTCCTGCCTCCTCAAAATAGGGCACAGGAAATCCCTCACAGTGGTCCTTTGATACAGCACAACTGAATTGAGGTTGAACACAGCTGGTTGGAGGCACCAGTTGCCTCCTTTCCCCAACATTGTTTCCAACCCATTTTTCTACCTGGCTAACTCTCAACAAAACTAAATTCCCCATGAAATGCCTCTATGGCCCACACCAACCCAAGCAATTATTTCCAATAGGAAAGGACAAGCGATACTTGCCAACATTTCAAAAGGGAGCTGCTACAGGCCATGGTCTTTTGAGAATCCAAACTACTTATATGGTACCCTAAATGAAGGCCATTTCACAGGCTTCACAAAAGGCTTCAGGTGCACCATTTGGTAAGGAAGTTTCACTTCCCTTAATTTCCTCATCAGCTGTTAATTAATAACTGCCAGAGATATGCTTAGAGCCCTATCAACACCATCTGGCAGACTATGATCTGCAACAACCTGGAAAGCTATGGTGCATGCACATCAGCACTGCATGATCAGCCCTGGCTATAATCAGACTCAAACTGTTTCAGAGTCAACTGTTGTTTTGTGGTGTTTTGGTTTTTTTTCCCCACCAGTAGAAAGAGAAAAAGCGGGGACGCATAAGCTTGGTATGGTATCATGGATACAATACTCAGTGTATGTGCACAGTTTCTTTGTCTACTCTAAAACCCCCACTTGAATTCCAATTTACTTAACACTTTTTTCATTTCAGGCTAAAGCATATTTGATGGAAAAGTCAAACTTTATTTGTGAATCAGAACTAGCACCGAGGTTAAAACATACTTTACATTAAAAAAGAACAGTAAATCGAACCCTCTTACCTGGTAGGGAAGTGGATGGCTCAACACCACTCTCTTGTGGGCAGACATCTGAAGGCTTATGGTTCTACCAAGCATGCAGATGTCCAGACGGCGCCAATAAAAACAAATGTCTTGTCAGTCTAACAGCCTCTCCACCAGAGTCAGTCATACCCACAGACCTTTTCTGCCAGGGAATACAATGCAAGCCGGGCATATTAATAAATGTAACACAAAATTCTCTGAGCTTTTCCTCTTCTTCCTTTGTTTCAAGTGTCTGTTTAGCAGCTGTCACAGTGAGACATGGACAAATAAAATTTTTTCACTTCACTCATTTGTCTCATTTGTCTAATTTTCCGTGTTTAATCTTTCTTTATTTTTTGCTGCATATTCTCTTTCACTTTCCTCTACGTGTATTTTTTTTCCTTCCAAGAGTCATCCTCCTCTTCTCCTCACTGCAGGTTATACTTACTGAGGACCGGCATGTAATATTCAGCAGTAAGCACTCATTTTGCATGAAAATACTCTTAAGGAGAACCCCAGGTGTCCAGCTCTCCCGCCCTCCTGCTGGATAATGCACAACTTCACCAGAACAGCGTCGGCTGCAATTAAAGAGCCAGAGCCTAAAATGAAACCGGGCCTTTCGTGTGAGATACATCAATAATTGCACCATACCACAGACAACCAAAATGGGACCCACTGATTCTCCAATTACAGTGATACATCAGTGCTTCTCAAGCACGTGTTGACGGAAGCTATCATGTTCACTGCTGCCTAACGGCCACACATGGATCAGGCAATTCGGGGAATATCTGGTCATAACTTATTAAATTGGGGTTTAGTCCAAAGTCTAGTGAAATGGGCAAGCGTCTCTCCACTGACACGGCTGCTGAGATGCATCCCACGTATTTGTATCCAGCACATAGGCTACAAGCACAGCACTGAAACACAAACGGAAACCAAAGCAAAGATTAAGCCAGGATATCAAGACCTCTGGCGTAATACCGGTATTAAATGAATTCGTGCCCTTCTATTGTTGAGCCGGAACTGGCGCAGCCATGTACTTCACTAAAAGGTCACCTAGCTTTCAAACACGCTAGTGCTCAAGTCCTTCCTCCCGGGTAAAATAGAGGTGGGGACAGGATGTAATTATTCTGTTTCCAAATTAAATCATCTAATGAGTCATCACAATAATTTCTAGGTTTCAGTTTCCCAGCACAGCAACTACTTGGCTTCCCCCTCGTCCCCATACTTCACCACAATGGTACAGCACCTCTTTCTGGCGAGAGAACTATTAATCCATCAATGAAAGGATTTCCAAAAATTACGCTACCTGACACAGTGGGAATAGCTACAGGCTTCCTTGCTGGTACTGATGGCTCTGAGACAAGCTCAAAACTCCTGATGACACTCAGAAAACAACCCGGGATCTTTTCCAAACCCGCCAAAGCATTTTGTCATCAAACACAAAACCAGAAACTTTGCTTTAATGAAACATTTTGCAAATATGTAACAGTTTTGACAAACAATGTATAGTCCTTCAACATCCTGAAAACCAAAACATTTCCTCCCCCCCACCTCCTAAATCCCAAGAAAGCTGTTTGAACACAGAAACAGGCAAAGCTTAGAAATCCCATACATGTTTTCCATCAATAACATTCAAACCCCTACAAATTTCAGCTTCAAGTTCCTGCAGAGTTCTTCACAGTCGGGCACTTTTTTTGTGAATTAACAATTTCAAGGCAATGTTAATAGCCATTATTGGAAAATCTTACGAGAAAAAGAGATAAATACTTAGCTACCATAAGACTAGCATGGTGTATTTGTTCTAATTTCTAGGGAGCCACCTAAATGTCTTTCTTCTATTAGCTGAGGATCCGTCCATACCTAGAATATTTAAAAATCACAGAAAAACACTTATCTTTTATCCCCCAATAAGGTTAAGCTGATAGTACAAAGAGGGATGCTCATGGCACACAACAAAGTTTTGAATAGATAAAACCAATCATCTTTTAGCAATGCACAACAAAAGAAAAAACAAACGGGAAGTTCTGAAATATCCCCGCTCCTTTCAGACGCAGACTGGCAGACAGACCAGCACAATTTCAACTCCAATAGGCATGAATTAGTTTCCAGGCAAAGAAGCAGAGATAAAAGGGGAAGGGATTTAAAGAATTTCTCATGGGGCTTTGTCAAAGTTTTATTTTCTGCTTGGTCTACAGAGAGAGGGCTCAGCTGTGATTTCAGCCTCTCACTTTTTTTGATTTTATTAACAACAAACTTCACAGTTGGCCACAAAAAACATGGTAAATTTTCGTACATTTCTCACTGTGTCTTATCTAATCACTTTCACAATGTCTATTATCTTTTGGGATGAACAGAGTAGAAGCTAGTAGAACTGTAACTTTAAAAAAAAACCAACCTGTTAAAACATTATCTAAAATGACTGAATTTTCAGCATTTGCATTACAGTTCTTAACATTCGTACACTTCATTTCATTTTACTTTGACTTCTTTTGCAATCAAGTCAGCACAATATGTAAGGCATCCTCGTTAGTAAGACATGATATTGGCAGAATGGGAAGTTGGAGGCCTGATCTGCTGACTCTACCACGTGTGCCACTGGAAGTGCCTCTGTTCTTACATTGGTGCATCCACCCCACTATTTCTGATCTGAGAACCTCCCAGAAAGTATTCTAATTCAGGGGGTGCATTTGATGTAATAACAATGAAATGAGAAGAAAAAAAAAACCCCAAAGATTAAACTCATTAATACTGAATCATTACAAAACCAAAAGCCACAAATAATCTGTCGCAGGCAGGCACCACTTCTAGAGGTTTTCACACTTATACCAGCTTGCTATGTACTGCCGCTATCGAACAGACTGCGCAGCCATGGCAACAGCTTCAAAATAGCCAACTCCGAAGAGTTATGCAAGACTCTCCAACCCATCCTACTTTTACGTTTTTAATTTAGAGCTTCGCTCTTCAGTCCTCTACCTTCTTCCTTTTTTACAGGCTTACACACACCATGTACAGTATATTGAAAAAACACTGAAAAGTTTAGCAAGAGCCAGCATCCTCTGTGCTATACTTTTCCCCCAGGCCCCCACAACGTGACTGTCCTGGCTGATCCCTTAGTTCAGCTCTTCTGGGGCCAGCCAATGTGGCAGAAATGATTACACCCGCTCCCTTCGGCTCCCTTCCCCACAAAAGACCAAATATGTCCTTCCCACACAATGGCTGAGCTCCACTGGCCCGGAGCCTGTGGACACCGAATGGTCTTTCCGATTCAATTAATTCAGCAGAATTACACTAGCCCATTACCCCCGCCTCAACCCATGGAAGCCTAGGAGATTGTTTCCTCTAGTTTTACCAAGACCCATAGAGTATCGTCTTCCTTCATTGAAGCTTACAGCAAAACACGCTTGCTGAGACAGTCCGTATCATTCACCGAAATATATCACAGGAAAAGCAGCAAGATTTGCAAGGCTCAAGGATTTCCAGTTCATCAGTGGCTAACCAAGAAGGAGCACCTCTTCTACTGCTATGGTATGGTTTCTTCTTTATTTTTAATTAAAACCTTAGAATACCTTATATCTAACCCTCTGTAATTTTCTTTTTCACTTACTGTGAAATAGCTGAAGCTTTCATAGAGTATCATTGTTTGTTTTAAGGATAAATCATTTCAGACATTTATAACTAGAACAGAAAGAAATGTTCTTTATAAAAGAAAACACTGTATAGTTATTGTGTTGAGGAAGATGGCCTTTATCTTACTGCTTATCATTGCAAAACAATCATCTTGTGATCTTGCAAAACAATAAAGCATTCTGCAATGTCCAACAACAGTCAAGCAAAATACATGCTTCTTGCAGAAGCATACAATCGTCCAGCTGAAAGCCACGGTGCAACCTGATTTCGCAACACTTATCACAATCTCCTGTAATATCAGTTCAGGAACCTTAATCCAAGAGACAAGGCCACAAAATGCAGATTCGCCCTTCTTTTTTCCCCATAACTGAGAGCAGAGACAGAAACTGTGGCTGGTCTTGGGGGAACCTTTCAGAAAGGTGTCAGCAGAACCGGTAAAAACATGTAGCAAACAGTGCAACCATGAAGGAAATGCAGATTCTGTGAAACGACAAAATCCCGCAATTGATATGAAATACAGAAAATTATCCTGACTACTAAAGAGGACTCATTTTGACCTTTCTCAAATTAAATCAAAGCAGCTCTTTTTGGCTTGAGCTGGACTTAAACACCACAGGGCTCTGTATAAAAAAAAAAACAACAAACAAAACAAAAACCAGACAGACAAACCAAAAAAAACCCAAACAAAAACAAAACAAAAAACCCAACCAACCCTAAAAACACTGATCTCAACAAGTAGAAAACAAAATCAAATGGTAGAAGGGAATTGTAAGAGATTAAACAATTACATTAAGTTAATGTGAATGGTTTATTTAAAAAAAAAAAACCACGTTTTAACACGTCCTGAAATGCTGTTGTTTTGGGGTTCTTTTGCATTCAACCGTCAAGGACTTACAGTCGATGGCATTCGTAGCTGTCGAACTGGTAGCGTCAAAGGGATCAATTCTCATTAGCAGATATTTACTGGTACAGAATGAGTGGAATAGTTTTATGCTTTGGCATTTATTCTCTTATTACAATCTCTTCTTTTACTCAGATCAGATGTCTGCCTTTTATTTTTATATATGTATACACATCAACCAGCTATACACGTATATGACTTGTATACACACCCACTCTCACGAGGGCTTTTGAAACAGACCCAGGCATAAGAATGTGCTGTACCAGTTGCAATTCCAGAGTATTGCGCGTACATGTTGGTCACAGAAAGAACAGGCATTGCATGGAGAATTCTCCGTTTCCACCCATGAATTTCCCTTTGCAAACAAACACTTGCATGCCAAACTCCATCCACTCGGAGCATTAGTGCTGGATCATCACCTGGCTACAAGGACTACAGCTTCACAGCGTTTATCAGTTGAGGATGTGGGCATCAGCATTTCTTGCTAACAAGCTTGACATAACACCACACAGAGACCTTCTACCACAATTACAAGACATCACATTTTATTGCAGTCCAAAAAAAATTTCAGTGGGGTGATTTAAAAAAAATCACATTACATGGTTTCCGAATGATTCTTAGGGTATACATGAATGAAAGCTCAATTCAATGAAAGTTTCAATTCGTCTGTCATTTTAATAATAATGAAAATCATAGTGCCTTAAAATATTTCACCTGACAAGGTTTTACAGAAGCTTATTACCCAAGTCTCATCCTCATGAGAATGAAATGAGTATTCATGCCCGTTCTACACAATGAGAAACTGGGTTCCAAAGTTGACCCATTGTCTTCCAGATCTCTTTTCTAAATGCCAGACAACATCCGCACTCATTAGTCATGGCAGGAGATTGGGCAAATTCGGCTTCTAGAGTTAGGTCTAATGACAAAAGCCTACGTACGCGGAGTTTTCTGCCAATGCTAGAGCTGAAAGTAGGTCAGTCTGCATGATTTCTTGAGTTAAACATGACGTATTCGTCACCTCCAGCCACAGCCTTTGCAAGTTAATCACTTCTGGGTGGCATTTCAAAAAGCAAGAGAACCTGCTAGGTCAAAACCGCACGAGTTTGCTATTTCAGTGGCTGACAGCAATGCTGAATCAGAAACAAAATACGAGAACAGTAGGAAACACCGCACTTGGCGTCTCATCCATTCTTGAACTTCTCTCTAATTTTTGATTAAAGATGCAGACTTCCTGCTATGAGCAATGAGAAACAGTGAATACTGGTGAAATCCCTGGGTGACCGAGCTGGTCTGGTGTACAAAACGCATGTGGTACAGCATAGCTGAGAAGGACAGGCAAGACTAGCAGGCACGACACATACCATTACTTCAAGCCCTCTAGACAAAAATAATGTCATTGATCAGTATTTCAAGTGACTGCTGACACACTATTAGAACAGCAGCCCCTGGGCAGGCTTCTTGTCAAGGATAAGCTGAGTATCAAGAGTAGTCTCTTTGATCCCCAAGAGTGCACTGCCTGGGTTTCAGCAAAGATGCCAGCAACTGCAGAACCACAAGGAGTGAAAAAGCCCCTGAGCAGTAGTCTCCGCAACTGAAGGCTGAAGGACGTGAGCAGTTGTCCTGGTTCGAGGTAAAACAGAACCAATTTTCTGATTTGTAATTTTACTTTTTAGCTGGGCCTCTTCTAACTGACTAAACTCTGAAATTAACAGCATATTGTTCAGAAACTGTTCAATCTCAGAGTGATAAGACCTGATTATACCAAGGAACGATATGCGCAAAGGCTCTTGCTTAGACTTGTTGCTGTAACAACCAAGGTCAGCTAACTTCCCTGTTTTGCCCCATTAGAGGGTCGGAAGCGGAGAAGCGTAGTGGGGTCCCACCTGCAGGGAGGAGCAGACGGGACAGGTGACCCGAAACTGACCAACAGGGTATTCCATCCCATGTGCATCACGCTCAGTATAAAAGCTGAGGGATCAAAGGGGCAAGGGGGCTCTGGCTCGTTTTTTTTCTTCAATGGCAGACATCTGAGGAGGACCCTGTCTGTTCGTCTGCCTTTGATCCCGATCGGAGCATTCCTGACTCTAGTTCCGGAATTCAGCTCCTGTCCATTGCTGACTCCAGGCTGGGATTTTCCCTGTGCCTGCTGGTGATGCGATCGTCATCCTGGGAGTTGGATAGGGTTTTGTATATATTGTATAATATTTTTTTCTTTATTTTTTATTATTCTATTATTATTTACTATTTTCTTATTTATTATTATTTTCATTAAAGTAGTTTAGTTCTTTTTCTAAACTCGTAAATCTCCTTATCTCTTCCTCTCCTCTCTGAGGAGAGAGGGAGTGGGAAGGGCCATCTATCGTTCTGCTTGGCCAGTCCGGCCAAAGCCACGACAGCAGTCATCTCAGCTGAAACTTGAACTGTTGAGTTATAACCTCTGAGTTTTCAAACAGAAGACGCACAATCATCAACCTTTAAATGTCACTTCTTTTTTTAATGCGCTTACCTTAAGGATAAATCAACATTTAACTTGTGATCCATTTTTCCAGCTCTCCTTACTGGAGGGGAAAGTGTTACTGTCTGCAAGTTCAGCAAACCAAGTAGATGGATAACCATTCAATCTTTTAAAACCTACTGATGTTTCTGAGGTTTCGGTTACCCCATCAAACACTTCTGGAAGCCTGATCACAGCCTGGGACTGATGTTCACCACGCTCAGCAGGCCCTCAGATGCATAGAGAGATGACAATGGAGGGCTGTTGTGCGCAGCCCGTACTCAGAGAGGCAATTCCTCTTCATAAAGCAATGCTGCTCAAGTCCCGGCAGGGGCTCGCACCAGCTGGATGTACTTCACTGTGCAACAGCAGCAGGATCCTGCCTTGGAGCCGTCTAACGGCCCACTGCGCCTGTGCTCAGTAAGACTGAGTGCACTAAAGCACCCTTAGCTCCATCTCAGCTCAGCAGCCGTGCACTGTCCCCTGAAAAAAGGGTCATTCAGGAGTTGCTGACTCAGAGCAATTATCACATCCACATCAAGAAAAGCAATTTTCTTTTCCCCCCCCCCCCGCCCCCCATCGTAAGCTGAGCTACATGTATTCTGCTGGGAACCCACTGCAATGGAATGAAGGGGTCTGAGCTTTTGCCTCCTCCAAGTTTCAGGCAAAACAGATTCTTCTTTCCAAGCCTGAAAAGGCGGTGGAGGGCCTAAGTTAGTATTGCTTTCTCAATACCCCAAGCTGAAGTATTGTTAAGTCGTCATTTCTCGGTTAAAAAAAACCAAAAAAAAACAAAAAAAAACATATTCAAGAGATTTCATATTAATCTTTTGGCTAAGTTTTCCTACAGATTTTCCTGCAGAGCATGGTGACTGCATTTCTTCAGGGGGAAGTCTGCTTGCTTTTAAAATATCTTCTTGTGTAATAGTTCTTCACTGACAGGTCTATTAATCTTATATGTTACAAAAGCTTGTTTTTAGAAATTCTGTTCTGTAGGATAAATTTGGAAATTAAAGCAAGAACAAAGTGTCTTCTCATTTAAATTTCAGTGTGAAAAAAGTGAATGTCACACTGCAGATCCTTGCATCATATGACAACTAGCTAATGCTTAGTTACTTCCACAAGAGCTTTCTTCATCTCTGCACCTGCTCAGGCTGGCTATTCTATTTCTTCAACAAAAATGGCTTTTCCTTTCTAACACTGAAAGACTAAACGAGCGACTACAAAAATCCCCCTGCCATGAGCCACAACCTTTGCAGCAAAAAGGGCCGTAGGCTTGCAGTAGAGTTCCTTGTGTTTTTTTTTCCCCTCCCTAAGAGCTTTACCCTTCAAGCTGCAAATCCCTTGGCTCCTGCTCCAGCAAACCACCCAAAACCCTTCACGTGGATTATGTATAGAAAGCAAAAAGGTACTCCTGGATCTTGGCAAAAGGACTTGGCATATTGCACAAACAAGCCCCCATAGTCTAACCTAACATGGAGTGACACCAACAGAAATATTCCTTTCACTCCTCGAGGACTGAAGGGACCACAGTCCATTGTACAAATATTTATTTCTTTCCTCCCTCTTGAAGTGGCTGTTGTGATTGACTTTGCAGCTTTTGTGACAGTCATCCCAGCTTCCCCTCCTGCTCTCCCTTCATGAGTACGTCAGCATTGAAAAAAGTCTTTGTGACTATGGCTATTGAACTTGTCTGGCAGTTTCCAGCCACCAGCTGCAAGCAGTTCCCTTACACTGGCTGCACAATGGGACTGTTAGAGACACAGAATTACGTGGTTAACTTAGAATAGTCAGGTCCACCACGAGGCACCGTCTAAACCCCAAAACTCCGTGCTCTGAAAACAGTGGGAAGAGACACTTATTGTGCAGGAATTGGTATTGCTGCCATATTCAGAAAGGCAAACCCCAGGAATTAATACTGGGAGTACTTGCACATGCATTAGAGTTTAAGAGTTGAAATGCTACTTAATGTTTGGGGCAGATTATCCTACGGGAAGAAATATTATAAATCATTGCACTCATTTAGACTATCATGACTAGAAAAAAAAAAAGATACTCAACTAGACTATGTTCCTATACTCCACTCAAGGCGTCAGACTTTCTCAGTAATTAAAGACTTATGCCTCGTATGGGCCACTGTGAGCTAGTTACTAAGAGAAAAATACAAAAGACCTGCCCTGACAACTTAACTCAGATTTATTCCAACCACTTTTTCATTATTTGGACAAAGGTGGCAGAGGCAATTTTTACCGCCAGTGCCAAAGCCAAATTTGAAAACTGTAATTATAAATAAAATACGACATGCATAGCTTTTCATTTATAGCTTTCAAACTAGTTTAGCCCAACAAATATGACAAATGAGATTTTTAGAAACTCAGTTAAATGACATGCCCAGAGTTGTGTTGCAGAAATTTAGACTACCTGGCTAATTCAAATACTTTCCTCAGTCACTTGCCAGGCCTTCAAAAGCATGGTATACAGTTTTTAGTCTATACATGAAATTGGATTATGCCCCTGCCTTTCTGGCAAGCCACCTGCACGACCCTCAGCTGAACAAAACTAGCCTTGATCTGAAGTGACTGCCCATACACAATGAGGCACTTTGCATATGCTCATTAACGGCTTTCGTTGTATTCTGTCTTTCCCTCTAAAAACGTCTTAAACAACTAACTCTGGATGCCGAAGAGATAACAGATAAGTAGATAAGAGAAAATTTGGGGACTGAATCAGTTAACTGCAAGAAAAATGGTCTGCATCCTAGATATGGCCCATTAATGAAGTATTTTGCTCTTCATTAACTAAAAGATATTGACATTAAATAATGTACAATACAGGGATCTTCCAAAGCGTACACTGCAGATCTAAGCACAGCAGTAGCCAGGATGCTTTTGGAAGCTTCTACACCAAAAATCAACGTAATGCTCAAAATCACTGCTTTTTGCTTCACCATTGTGGCTCCCATAAACACAAGCTCCCCTGGAATTCTCCTTTCGGGGTTTTGAGTTCCTCCCCCTCCCCAAGAAAAAACATATGGGTAAACAACATTTTAAAACCATACACTGAGCCTTATGTGATTGAATACGGTTGACCTAACAGGCTGAACTCACTGCCATTTTTTTCATATGCCAGGGAGTTCAAGCAGCAAAAGACACGATGTTCTTCGACTAAGGACACAGTCATACGTGCTTGATTAGGAAAGGTGCAAGCAATGAAAAAGGACATGTGTTAGGTGGAAAGTAAAATATTTTAAAGGGCAATGGGGGGTGAAGACCAAGAAGACAATTTCCAAGGAAGAACAGCCAGTAGAATGATGGCAGAAGCAGCGTGAAAAATCCTACTGATTCTGTAGGAATACAGAAAAAAGAACAAGAGGAAATTAAAAAGGAACAAGAAAGCAATATAATAAAAAAAAAAGAAAGGGAAACAGAAATAATATGACTCCTTTATTTTTGCTTTTCCCAGTGACACAGCTACACCCACAGAAACTTTCAGTTCATGTGCACTGCAAAAGTGAGAAAATTTGCTGGTGACATCTGAGGTAAAAATGAGTTGCCTGTCTTTCACTCACTAATGCTAATGAGAATATTAGCATAGACTGAAGAAACTCCTAATGCATTGCATGTTCTTCCAGCCATCTGTCTCGCACACCACTGCACAGCAGAGTTGGATTTGTTGGTTCCAAAGCAGGACTGCACACGTCCGTGGAGTAGCCCGGACAGCATTTCTTTGAGACCTGCTGAGCAGAACTTCACCACCTGATTCTTCCTACTACAGCCACAAGGAGAGCAGCCAGGAGACACCTTGGCCCTAGAGACACCACAAACAGGCATTCTCTCGGAACTAAATAAACAAAGGACATTTTTCACAAAGTAGTACCTCAGAAGAGTGGATAAAGATTTACAGATCTAAACCTATGTACATTCATAACTCTGCCCTTCACTATCACCACTAGAGCTTGTGAACACAACGCACAGCTTAAGTGCTGTAAAAGATTTTAGACCAAAGTGTCCTCTAGATAAGATGGTCTAACATCTGAGTTTACATACAACTGGACACTGCATGGAAATTTTGTGGGTCTTCAGACTAAGCAGGTTACAGCAGCCACTACATTGCTTCCATCAGTCATTTCTAGACCATTATACCCAAATCCTAACTTTATTTCTTTTCATTTTGCTTGCAGAAAGGAAAGCTCTAAGACCTACCACTCTACTGTTAACTGTTGTCCTCTACGAGACCCGAAAAGCATGAAGGCTGTAGCTCTCTTCATTTGTCTTGCAGGATCCACTTTTGCTATTCCAGTAAGTCCTGATCATGCTATTTTTACTGGGCACTTAATTTACCATTCTGTGAATACGCTATGTTATCCCATTGACCTATACAAGATTTACAAGATTTTTATTTACATGCAGATATTGAATATATTTGTCTATTCTAGACCCATCCCTTAAACCACAAACTCGGAACCCATGGACAGAAAACTCCTGAAAAGGTACTCTTCTTGTTCTTTAAACATTAAGAGGCAACCTATATTATTCATCTCAAATATATAAAACACATCAGCACATATCTAGTGATTGGCAAATTGATTTAGGTTAAAAAAAGGTAGTCCCCCTCAGCCCAAGAATTAGTACCCAAGCACCTCATGCCTCGCATATTACATAGCTAGAAACAGAACAGGATAAAATCTAAAGCTCAGGACAGAATTTTCACTTATTTGAAAAAATTACCTTAAATGAATCCCCACATATAACCCTTACACCCATATTCTTACAAACAATAAGCTCCACTGTCAGTCAAGCTTGTGGTTATCGCTGCTGCAGTAAACGAGGAGGATGCAATCCTGAACTTATCACACCAAGTGATACGCAGCCTCAAACACGTAAGAGTTCTAGCCACCATATGTTTCATTATTCACATCAGCTACAGCTCATCTTGGAAAAGTACACTGTGGCTGAGAAGCTGGATACGCAGCCCCAATGGTAACAAGACAGAAGTCTTCAGCAGCCCTGTGCCATAAAGGCGTGCTAATGACAGAGCTCACAATTTCCCACTCACGGTTCACACAAATTAAAATTCCTTTTTACTGCACCATTCTGGTGAGCATTTGTGGTTCGGACACAACAGACCTTGGCTCCAAGCCAATGAATGTTTCGGAACAACTAAATTCAGAGCATGGTCTATAGTAAGAAATGCAAAATCACAACTCTTATGCTAACCTTTTTTTTTTTAAATTATGAATTATATCCCACTCTGTGCAACTTTCCAGATGCATCTCACATCAATCTGGATGGTGACCTGCATTATGAAAATCAAAAAATTAACTAACTTTTCCTAATGAAATAGCCAGCAGAACAAATTATGGTATAAACACTAGTTTGCAGCCTACAGCTGTCTCCTGGAGACAATTCACACAGAAGACACTTAAATCAAAACAAAACATTGCAATACCCAACCCATCATAGAATCATAGAATGGTTGGGGTTGGAAGGGGCCTTAAAGACCATCTAGTTCCAACCCCCCTGCCCTGGGCAGGGACACCTCCCACTAGACCAGGCTGCTCAAAGCCCCATCCAGCCTGGCCTTGAACACTTCCAGGGATGGGGCATCCACAACTTCTCTGGGCAACCTGTTCTAGTGCCTCATCACCCTCACAGTAAAGAATTTCTTCCTAATTTCTAATATAAATCTCCCCTCTGAATCGTCAGTTCCAAGTTAATGCGCAACATCTATCAAAGGCCAGCTGACCCCTAATAGTAGCAAATTACAGCTACCTTGACTGAAATTTGCCATCGTATTAAGAGACCCAAGTATCTTCACAAGCAACCAAGCTCTAAAAGTTTATTTTATCCTGGGGACAAAGGTATAACAAAAAGCAGCAGCTAAAAGCCGCATCCAGGCACATCTCTGCATTGAGTCGGTGGTGCATAATGAGGCTTCCTGTCAAGACATGAGCCCCACCTTTCTCAAACTATTGCTTCAAATACAGGCACCCATAATAGACAATTGCCTGGCCTTGTATTTTTTAAACTCTATAAAACTGGAAGCCCTTCACAGAAGTCTGCTTTTTTTCTTAACACTTGAAGGCATATAAAATGTTGTACGCAGCAGCGCCCAAAAACACGTGTAAAAAACCCACGTTCCTGAAACTTAATTTTCAAATGTTTTAATATCAGCTTGAGATGCTCGGTACGCATAGATCACTTTTTACAAGGTCTTCAAGAAACGTGCATTTAATCTGGAAAAGCTCTTCACTGAATTTGTTAGATTTGAGCAAACAGACAACCTTTCCCTGAAAAAGATAGAGTTGGAAATGATATAGTACTTTTCCTGCATCAGCAAGTACATTAGGCAAAAGACAAACTCGTAAAACATTCAGATACCAATTTGACATTAGCAAATAGGATACAGCTGATCTGCCAAGAGTCAAGTTACGATTTCTAATCCTACTAGTTTTTTTTTTAATTTGTAGAAATATTTGGTTAGTAGAGTGTGTGTTTCCAAGCAGTCGTGACTTGGCCCACGCTAAAGGAAATGCTATTCCAGCAACTGGGGCACTGAGAAAGTCTCATCTTCATAAATAAATCCCCTGAAAGCTTTAAGGAAAATCAGCTTCTGATGCCATATTGTAGTAGGCAATAAGCGACACTAGACATCCATAGGTGGTGTTCAGAAACACATCAGACGTTGCTGCTATTGGAAGTGTCTGTACTCACCTGGCAGCTGCTGTGACGCTAACAGCAGCGGAAAGGCAATTGCTGCAGCAAGAGCTAACAGTCATTTTAGTACCTGCTTTTTCCACAAGCATTGTAACCTTTCCCACTGAAGTTACTAGTTTTGATATTGGCTTGAGAGCACGCAAAACAACAACGACAAAAAAGCCTCTCAAACACCTATGATTTCTGCCAGTGAGTTTATGATACAGTAGTTGCCACCAAATTCAGTAGTTCCTGATGAATTCAGTTAGGAAGCAATGACGTGTCAGACTCAAAGAAGGTGACTGCGTTGACTATGAAATAGTTAAGATGCAGTGCACTCCTCAGGAATTACTACCATGGCACCTTGTGAAAGGTGCCGTCTCTCCCCCTGCCCCTCTTTTCCCAGGCCTCCCATTTATCTGTGTAGGGAGATGAACATCAGATCCCCCATCTCTGAGGTAAGGGATAATTACTGCAGCCTACAAGTGCCTGAATTTACGGCACTGAATTACTAATGAAGCATGTTAAGATTTCACAAGACACCCGTATGCATCTACCTCCTATGAGATCTTAAACAGAGTTGCACAGACTTCAGAAGCCCCATCAATAAAAGAAGGGACAGAACAACAAATTTGCTGAGAAATGGAAATGACGTTTGCTGAGCAATGGAAATGGCTGTGAATTTCATGCTCTAGGCTAGCTTAAGAGGAGCATTTACGAAGAAAACAAATAAAGTCAGTGTCATGCCTTGCCATACAAGGCAAAAATAACATTACATTGACTTAAATAAATTCTCTGATTTATTAATCTACTTGCTAATTTTTAACTTTTTTTTTAAAGACTGAAGACATCCACCCTGGAGCCCCCAAGGAAGAGAATGCAGGGTTTGTAGACAATGGTGATTTGCTGCCCAGTCACAAAAACCTAAAACCAGAGGTATCAGTACCAGACACTGAGCACAGGGGTGAGTCCCAGACCACTAGAAAACAAAGAAGAACTGGTAGCGAGCATCAAGTGAAAAATAGCCTAAAAAGCATCAATTTCCTTGCACTGCACAATAAACCAGCTTTGGCTTCTGACAACCAGGACAGCGACTCTGGAAGCAGCGGCAGAGAACAGTCCAGCTCTGAGCATTACCAGGTTAGGCGGCACGAGAAACACAGCAATACGGCCAATCGACATGATCTGGGCAATGCAGAAAATCCAGCAGATGCTCTCGGTCTTTATCATGAGCATAACACATGGAAATATAATAAAAATACAGTTGGCCTATCTGAAAAAAACAGTGAAAGTGAGGAAGAAGAAGGTGTGGAAGAAAAGGATGAGGAATGGGGTGAAGAAACTGGTTACAGAGCTACAAAACACAAAGGCCACCAGGCAAATCAAGGTAACGAATACAAAAGGCAGCAAAATGAAAACCGTATGCAGTCTGATGAAATCCTGAGAGATTCCAGTCAACCAATGCGGATAACCAAGAGACATGGCGAGAAACTGGACCTAGGAGAAGAAAGGGACAACAGCCAGAAGAAGCCATATAAAGAAGAAATCACCCTCTCTCAAAAAACCCATAATGAATATCAGGATGACAAGTGGCAAAGCCAAGAGAGGAAAGACAATATTCAAGTAAACTATCAGAGTGATCACAACACAGTGGTGAAAACACAAGATACAGAAGACAGTAATGTTGACGATGATGGTCACAATAGTGGTGATGTTAACAGCAGGGAAGATCTCAGCAATACCTGGAAAGAAGCAGCCTATGAGGAAGAGGAGAGAATCCAGAGTAATGACCAGGAGAGCACCAGTATTGACCACAAGGAGGAAGGAACCACCAATGATGACACTGCAGTTCGTAGAGAGACTGAGGATTACCAAGATGTCAAGATTAAAGACCTTATTCACTCTGAACAAGATGATTACGATCGTGAACCACCTCATTCTGACAGCGAGCAACAACTGGAAACAAGTAGCTCTGTTCAGAGCATGGATTCAATGGAAAGTGAAGATAAGGTAAATTCTCTTTGAAATAAAGTCAAAATACTAGAAAAAGGGGGGGGTGGGGGCATGGGCAGTGGAGAACCAGTCCCAAATTTAAATTCCTGATGACTGAAAAAACATTTTGGAGAAAAACAGGTGTAATAATTTCTTAATATGCAGAAGTCTCATCTCCCCTTTTATTCACTATTCACCTGGTTCATGCTGTGTCACTTCATAGACAACATTTAGATGAATTGCACCAGAAAGGAAGTGAGCACAACTCATGTAAGAGCTCCAGCCCTGGTGGGCTGTGTAATGAAACATACAAATAAATACGGATAGACAGACACCAAACCCGGAACCCAGTCTCTCAAGCCGACTAGGAAAGCCTGTTTGCTCCTCTCTCCCAAATATTTTAAACACTACCATGCACAAGTGAACAGGTTGGAAAGGCAGCACTAGAGCACCCGGAATAACTACCATCCTAGTGGCTAGGGCACTCTTACACAAGATGAAGGATGTGGACTTTGTCCCTTGAGACAAAGGAGGATGTTGCACCCAGATCTCCTGTACCCTGGTCAGCTGTTAGATAACCAGTGGACTATCAGGGGTGCTCTTCAGAAGCAGTGAGTTTTCCTATGGCTGTTAAATAAGGATCTGTGATATTAAAAATATGACAGGAGGCATCCATTCTAAAGAGGGCAGGCACCACCCCACACCAGCAAAGAAGGGTCAGAACTGAAGACGCATCCTTCCCTTCTCCTCCTGCTTGATGTGTCTGACCCGGCAGCTCGCAGTGCTGCTCCTCCCAGGGACTATTGAGAGCCAGTTCGTGCTCGCTGACCTGGAGGGCCCCACTGCAAACTAAAACTCGAAGCACCAATTCTGCCAACCTCGAGGCACTCCACTACTGTATGTCAAGCAAGTACCGCAGAACCTCGAGGGGATCAGGCCTTGCTGAGCACCTGTTTCGCTCTCTCCACCGCCCACTTTTTTTTTTTTCCCCCCCTCCAAATAACAGAGCACTTTAACACTACCAGAAGCTTTAGGCACTTCTCACACATTTTGCATAGCAACGTCTTTTCTGCTGCAAGCACAGCAAACTGTGACTCAGACAGCTTGGTATTTGTATCTGAAAAATTTTTGTCCAAGTATTTTTTTTCTTCCCAAGCTTTCCCGCAACTTCTGCTTCTGTCTCTGTGACTGTACAGGTTAAGACTACAGGCAGCTCCTATGGTGAGATGGAAAATGCAAGCAACAGGAGTGAGGAGGCTCTCCTGGGTAAGCCACAAGCGAAGCCATCATGTAACTGCTAACTCCCTGCAGCTGGGGAATCTGCTGGTCTGCATTTCTTTCCTGCCTTTGGCAGCACACAATTTCACATGACTGAACTGTGCTTGCGCATAATCCTGCACCACAGTTATGTTCCCACAGAATTCCTTCCATACACCCTTTTTCATTCGTTTGTGAAAAACAGCTGTAGAGAGGGCACAAATTTTTGTGTCAGTTATACAGGAATGGGAATTACCTGGGATTGAAACCGTTCAGTTTCAGAACGGTATCTTGAATTCAACCAGGAATGGGACAAGCGTCAGTGCTGGATTCAGAAAAGACAGATGGCGTATGTTTCACCAATGGAAGCTGGAAGTAAATGTCAGTCCTTAGAGTAGAAGTAGCTTTTTCTGAGAAATTTATTTCCCCATCCAACTCAAACCTGGGACTGCTAGAAGTCTCACAAAAATCCTCATTTAAATTTTGTCTTGCTTTATTCAATACAAGATCCAGCTGCATTTTAACAAACTTCAACAAAAAACACTTGACTTCTAGGTGAATACTGGGCTGTATTTTGCTTTGACTGACAGTAATACCCGACAAAACCACTTGTCTTCGTCCCATCCCCTCTAACAGTCCCTCCTTCTTGCTATGACCGCTAGATTCATGCAGGAACTTCCATTGCAAAAGAGGTAAAGTCTGCCATGTGGACAAACAAAAGAAACCCAGCTGTATTTGCCAAGATCCTGCTGCTTGCCCTTCCACCAAGGACTATGAGCGTGTAAGTATTTCATTCAGTGCATGGCATGGGGGAAAGCCAACTAAGACGTTTACGGGATAACATATTCCCCTGCTATGATTTAGAATAATTCTATCCTAAAAAGTATGCAAGTGGGTTTGGGTGATTCCAGTAATTGTAAAAGTAAGTATAAAGTACCCAAACTCACTGACTATAGTTTGAACATGTTAGTATAAACACATGTAGCTATCTAGTACCTAAAGTGATTTGCTTCACTTAGTCTCTCAGGGATCACAGCTTCTCCCTGTCACTAAAAGTTCTATTTATCCACTTGATGTTTTAGAGCACATACTGAATACTAGTACATATCTAGTGTAATAATCCTGTTACATGCCATAAACTATATTACTACCACACAAAAATAAATTCAAGTGTCTCGAAACTGGGTACGTAAGTACAGACAACAAATCCATATGCAGGCATAGAACAACTACAATTTTCAATACTTCTGATAACATGTATTCCCTGCGGGCATTCACAAGTGCTACACCATATGTTAACGATACTTTATTATTGTAATGCCTATATGAGCGACCAGAATTTTTCTCAACACAGTGGTGGGGGCGGGGGTGGGTTCGTTTTTTCGCTCCACCTCTAGGTTTGCGGTACGGATAATAAGACTTATGATGGTACCTGTCAACTCTTCGGCACCAAATGTCAACTTGAAGGGACAAAAATGGGACGCCAGCTGCACCTAGACTATATGGGCTCCTGCAAATGTAAGCGTTGTTTTTCTATGAAGAATTCACCTAGGTATAAAGAGCCTGTAGCCATAACCACCAGCTAGCCCTAAGTTATCTGCTTTCTTCCTGTGCTCTCCCCCTTCTGCATCAATTATGTGCTAATTAAGACCTAAACTCTAAGCATGTCTAAGAAGTTGTTTTTTCTATAATTAAGGGTATTAAGCACCTGAATCCTAAAGACATCCCTCCTGTGCTTTCCCCAATTTTTGTCAACCCTGTCTTCCCCCTGCACTCTCTCACATGCTCCCATTGCTATAGCAGCTGAGGTGTTTTTTTAATACCTTGACCAGAAAACCAGTATGTACAGCCAGTTAGTAAATGAAAATGTCAAGGCTGGAAAAACAAACAAACAAACAAAAAACCGCCACCAACAACAAACTACTTAGATACCAAGTGCAGAAGTCAGGATCTAAAAGCCAGAACTGATTTCCAAGCTCTCCAATTGCTGCATACCCTGACAGGAAAGCGCACCCTCAGCCAGAATACTCCTTCGCTGTTAAGAACTCTGTTTTCATGCAATTGATAACAGTTTCACTGCACAGCTCTGCTCAGAAGCTGCACAGCTATATAAAGGCCATGGCTTGCACAACTTTTTAAGCAAGTGCGCCAAAGAATTGTAGATTTATAACTGAACCCGTTAGTTGCATTCCCAATTTTACGTATTAACAGCTCCACCAATTTTAAGCTTAACTGGAAGTTTGTTAGTGAGAATCAAACCTAACTTGGCTCAGAAATGCTTGAATGGGGACTTAACACATCACTTGTTAACAAAAGCTTTCCTGTTTGGCACAGACATCCCCCACTGTACTGATTATGAAGTGGATCAGTTCCCCCTCCGGATGCGTGACTGGCTCAAAAACATCCTTATGCAATATTACAAACGCGATATGGATACTTCTGGATTTCTAACCGAGAAGCAAAGGAGCAAGGTCAGCAATCCTTTTCAAATAAGACCATGCAGTTACATTGTTAGAGCCGGACTAACCATGCAGAAAAAAAAAAGTGATTCACATCTTATGAGCTCTCCCATTTTATATGAGCATTCCCTTTCTGGTCAAGGCAATTTAGACCCAATTAGATTCACAAGTTGCAAAATACACTTACACGTCCCCTCGCACTCATTTAAGCTGAGACACCTTTTGCCAGAGAAGTCAGAACTAGTGCACACCTAAAAAAACACTGTTAACTTGAGAAGACATGAAACAGCTTCTGTTCGGGGAAGTACTTTGTGACAAACCTCTTGGAAAGATCAACTAATAGGTAGATATGGATGACCCAATTCATGCAGTCAATGCCACTTTCCAAAGGACTTGAGGAAACCAAGCAGCCATAAGATGGAAGGTCTGGGTATGGATAACTAACTAATTAAAAGACAGAATAAGACGGAAGAGCCAGCCAAGAGTTCACCTGTGGATTTCCACAGGTTGAAAGGACTTGGGCCATTCAGCTTTCGTTACGTGACCTGAAAGATGAAGGTAAGTGACAAAGTCCGCTTACAATGTACAGGTATGCAAAGGAAGGAAGGACAGACTTAGACTCCCAATAAAGAAAACTGCTCAAGAACCTCACGAGACTGAGTGACCGGGCAGTCACACAGCAGGATTTGAGACAGAATTACAATATAGAGTTTAGGGGACCCTCATGGAGGCAGGGGATGCCTGCCTTGGACCGACCTAAAGTAGCTCCTCTTCTGTTCTTGAGACATACCTTGTACTTGGACCATCAATACAAAAGTACCTGAAAATGGACTCAACAGTTAAGGGTATCATTTGCACTTTTTAATTCAGCCCCATACACTGTCCATCTACACTGTGATATTCAAGGGCTAAAAAAATTACACAAGTCTGATGCTCAGTTTTACTAGAAGAGAGCAGCTTTCTACCATCCAGTAGACCTGCGGCATCACACTACATTGGTTTAAAATGGAGTAAGCATCTATCACCATTGGGTCTTTTTTTTAGAGAAGGATTTATGTCAAGTGAAATGGTGACAGTAGTTTGTTTTTGAAGATATAAATGCCATGACTGCCTGTTGTGGATTAGCCCCAGCTGGCAACAAAGAACCATGTGGTCTTTTTGCTCACCCCTCCCACCCCTGGCTGGAATGAGAGGACGGTCGGAAGAAAAAGGCAAAACTTGTGGGTTAAGATAAAGGCAAGTTTAACAGAACAGCAAAAGGAAGAGGAAAATGATAATACTGATAAAGGAATATACAAAACGCAATTAATGTACCACCGCTCACCAACTGGACCCAGGAAGCCCCGGCCCACTCCGAGTGGTGATTCCCCCTCCCCAGCCAGCTCCCCCGCCATATACCGGGCATGGAATACCCGTTTGGCTGGTTTGGGTCAGCTGACCTCCCCTGCTCTAAAAAGCCATAACTGTTAGAAATTAGTTTAAGTTAAACCAAGTCCTGGGCTACTCTAACTCTGGAGTAGGTGTTGCACGCAGTAGGTCACAGCAGGTTTATACAAAATGTGCTTGAGCAACACTAAATACTACTTACACAGTTACCAAGAGGGACATTGACGTACCCAGAACATCTCATACTAAATGGTATGAATTAGATGATTTCTGAGATGGCTTATTTCACACCAAAAGCCGAGTTGCTTGCCTCAGGACAGAAAATCAACAAATGTGATAAAATTGGTTTCATCTCAACCTGAGGCTACCACCCTGCTTAGCCAAGTCTGACGATTAGACCACAGGAATTTCACTTCCTTTGCAGTTACTACCAAAGTTGAAATAGACAGCAACAAAAATCATCTGGACTACTTCAGGCAAGCTTTTCATGCTGTGTATGGCCACAGACACTAAAACGCATTTCCCCACTGGTATTTTATCAAGTTTCATTTCTCTAAACCACCTTCTTGCTGGATAGCTCTTTCTTCAGGACAGATCTTCATCCCTAAACGAAAAATATCAATTTCTCTGTTGTGTTCAGGTCAAAAAAATCTACCAGAATGACAAACACCTCGTGGCTGGTGACCACGCGGTTGAGCTGCTCCTGCACGACTTTGAGAAAAATTACCACATGTATGTGTATCCTGTGCATTGGCAGTTTCATCAGCTTGATCAGCACCCTGTTGACAGGTAAAAATAAAAATAAAAATCTTTGTGGGTTCACTCCCAATTTGCTGCTTAAGCTCAGGCTGTTTTACTTTTCTAAACCGGTTGAAGGATTCTCTACATACAGGACCAGTCCCTCAGCTGACAAAAGACAGTATCCCCCTCTTTCTACGGAAGCATTCATCTCTAACATAGAACTTCCCTCATTGTTTTGCTGGAGCCATGTCTTAGGTCAGAACCTGCTGTCCTCTTGCCTTTGATAATCATCATGTATTACACATTAAGCTCTACAGTGTCTTAATAGCTACTAACACCCTGATCCTGGAAGACAGCGGCTCACAAGATCCTGTTATTACCGAAGCTAAGAGCAACACGCCAAGTATAAAGGGCAGATGCCTGTCGGCAATAATTCATTGCTGAGACACCCATAGTTTTCAACTAATACTACAGAAGTTTCTCAGTTTAAGGACCAGATATGGTAAGACAGCACTAGTGTCACAGTTCAGAGGACTTCAGCCCCCAGCTTCGGAGAATGTGACTCAGAGTTCATGCTGTTGGTCATGGCTCTCGGTGGTTGGATCCATGTTTCAAGGCTGCAGGCCCTCAATACCTCATGCTGATCATACCTACGGTCTCAGAACATAGCTAAGCACCTTTGCAAGCTTGATCTCCTGAAGATTAAGGGCAATACTCCACAACCGATGAGTTGTGAACAAGTCACAGTAATACTTGTTCTACAAAAAAAATATAGAATGTTAATGAACTAATAGCAGTTAAAACATTTTAGTTTATCAGGTATTATACATCATCGTAACAACCTGGGACAGATTAACTACAGAAGCACCACAACAGGATCCACCGGGGCATCTCTGTCAAAGCCAGCATTATCATTTCCTATAGCAGCTTACATCATCTTTGATGATCCCGATGATTTATTAATGAAATACAGCTCTACATACCTGCTCTTTCTTTCAGATTATTAACACACTCGGAGCTTGCGCCTTTGAGAGCCTCCCTTGTTCCCATGGAACACTGCATAACCCGTTTCTTCCAAGAGTGCGATGGAGACCAAGATAAACTAATTGCTTTGAAGGAATGGTGCCACTGCTTTGGGATTAAGGAAGGTAAACATAAAAGAACAGGCAGACATTCCTATCAAGACTAGGCACATTCTCAGAGCACAATGTACCGGAAAGAAATTGTAGCCAGAAGCTCATGGCTACTTTGCACAGAGGCAAATGGAATAGTAATGGCAAGATTGCAAAAGGTGCAATGTTCTGAACTGTTTTATTATAGGAATTTATTATTATAGGAAGAAGTCATATTTTCCATGAGAAAAAATTCGGGACATAGTTTGTACTACGTACCAAATCATTCCTATGTGGTGTTTGAACCTCTATGTTCTGCATGTCTATCTCTCAAACACTTCCATTTTAGCCTTCTGTGCCAAAGGAAAGGCAAAGCGAGCTTGTACTTTTAAATCAGTGGTCAAAGCATACTGATTGAAAATGCATTCAAAGATATCAAGCCAAGTACGAAAAACAATCAAGATCTCTCACTTCTCGAGTTAACTATGCTCACCTCTAAATTACTATATACAACACACCCAGTGTTATCATGCCGTAGTTGGAGGCCAAACGGTGTATTTTACCTAATCTGTCAGATGCACCGTGTGCGCAGATAGTGACCACCAGACTGCATGCATCATGAGGCTTAGGCAGAGACAGTTCCTGAATCCTAAATGGACTAGCTGTATGTTTGGTTCAGCTCAATCCACATAGAGACTTCTCTAGGAAAGAGAAAAACTAGGTACTACTGTGCTGGTGATGTCTCTAGAATTCGGCAGCAGCTGAACAGAAGCTGTTGTGATAGCAATTTGAGATTTACATAACTACATTCAACCTAAGGCATTCTTTTGCAATCTACCTTCTTCTGATCTAGCCCTGAGTGACAGCTGAACAATACTGCCCATCGTTAAGCAAGGGTAGCAATAGCACAGGTTAATCCTAGAACAGTTGTGTGACAGGAGGCATTTGGCTAAACACGTGTGCTGTAGAAATTTGTTCAAAACCCTATTAGCAGCAACTGGCTAATTTGAAGTGGAGGCTGATTCTGGTGAGAGGTCAGACATGCAGAGCCTTCACTCTTCCCAGAATTTTTCCAGCTCTTCTGGTGACAATTTACACACAAATGATGTGTGGAAGTAAGCTGTGAGGAGTTACCGTAATACACATGTACTGCTGCCAATAATTGTTCATCCAAAGAGGGGTTAAGTGTCAGTCATTTGTGAAGAGGGAGCTGGAAGGGATTCTTGCCTCACAAACAGATCAAGGAAGCCTAACGCAAGTAAGAACCTACATCAAGAAGGGTCTAAATTAATGGCTCCTGAATGTGACAGTAGCACCCATACTTGGGGTTTTTTTCAGGGATACATGAGCCTGCTGAAACTTTCTTGATAGTGATACAGCATAAAATGTCTCCTTAGCATCAAATGTTAATAACATTTTCTTCTTCTTTGTTGCAGAAGACATAAATGAAAATCTCCTGTTCTGAGCTTGGCTGAACAGAATCCCAGTGGTGAACTAAAACTGGTGAAATAAGTGAATCTTGTTTGCTTTTGTAATTAACAGCTTCATAGTTTTCAAGACAAAGGTGGCATACGGTTCACTGCATTCTTATCAAATAACACAAGTGTTGAAAAGTTCTACGTTCATTAACAGCAGAAAAAATTAACTCCTTCAAGTGGTTCGTGGCTAAACAACCAGTGTTTTCCCCCGCATGTATCCATGATCTCTCTGAACCAATACATAGTACTAACCTGATGACTGAGCTGTTTACAAAACTCTTCAGTAGAATTATAAGATGTGGGTTTTACCATACATTGAAGAAGATTACCTTGAAATAGGACTTGTTTCCTTTGTTTACTGTATTGTCAGTTTAACATTCTGCATAGAAGCCTCAAATAAAATGAAAGTCTACCTAGATATACGGGTTTTGTCAGAACTTTGTCAAATAAGATGTATCAAGGCAAAAATTTCATTTTTGATTTAAGGGAGGATAAGAAACTAGAGTGTAGATCGCATACACCAGCCCTTAAACCACAATTCCTAAAATATGTGAAAAAAAATCAGCGCTTTTCTGATACTTCTTCCCGCACCTCTTGAAACACAATAGTAATAAGTACCAGTGCCACACAGCAGAATTCCTGCTGACAAACTGCGTAACGAGCTAATTGTATGAGCACGGTGAGTGTGGATGCGAGTCAAAAGACTGACTAGCAACAGATCCACCATCACAAGGAGCAGAGGATATCACAGCTCCAACACCTCCTTAACCTCCTTAGCAGGCACATTCTTCCTTCCTCCCACTGAAGCACCAACTACTGCTACCATTTTTCCCGAGAAAGAAATGCTAACTATTTCTTTCACCATATCCCAACTGTTGCTTGCCTGAAGACAGGCACAATTTAGGCATAAGAAACAGGACAGAATGAGATTATTCCTGAATGCCATTAACTTTGTGATTTTAAACCAAGCACTTCACTGAAAACACTCCAGGTATGCTTTGCTGTAAGCAAGAAGCCCCAAACGCTATTCCTACAAAGGAAGATCAGAAAACACATTTCACCTGAACCATTTCAGCTTTCTAATGAAAAGAAAACAGTATTCAGAAAAGCTGGTTTGGTAGCTTGAATTGTGGAAGCCCCTTTTTAATTTTCTCTTGAACTAGCGAAGGCTTCTAATCCTAGTCCAACTACAAGCCTTCCTTGGGAGACAATGAATCAAGATATTATTTTCAACACAGGCACTTCTTACACAAACAAAAGATTATTTCCTACCAAAACCAGTTCCACTGACAGCTTTTCCTGTAAGCCTGACTTGTCATCCCCTTCACGTTCTGTAACATCACGCAGCAGCGTATATAAATCAACCTGGACTGCATGTACAAAAGCATATTATTTGTGTTAATTCAATTCAAAAAAGGTCCTTCCTCTGGAATTTCAAATGTCTCCGAGAAAAAGTAATTTTGACAGCATTTTTTCTGCCTTGCTGCAGCCTGTTGCTTATTTGTTCTTTCTACAGCTAAGAGTCAGCCACCTTAAAACAATCAAATATATTTCACACAAGGACAACTCACAAGGGCTAGACGTGCCCTACTAAGGCTAACACTCACCATTGCTCCGCTCAAACCAAGTACTAGAAAAAGATGAATGAAATTTATCAGGGCAAACAGGGAAGATTTTCCTTTAAACAGTCCCAGGGCAAACAACCACCACCACCAAGATGATTACAGCTGTGGATATATGAAGCACCTAATGCATTTAAGAGCAGATCAGCATCCCACTTGTTTTGACATTCTCAGTGATGCTGCCACTTCCGATTTTCCACTGCAGGACACAGAGAAGGAGCATTTGCTAATGTATGCATGGATAGATGTTACAGTACAAGAAAAATTTTCACCTGAGCTCTTGCAGTTCGCCAGGGGGCAAGCACCATCAATATTTATTCCACAAGTTGTAAGAACATTAAGAGTAAGGATAAATGAAAGTTAGTTTCCCCATCAGTACTCGTTACTGATTGTTATTGTTATATTATTATCATATAACAATATATTGTTACTATTGTCACTTAACTTATAAATATTTTAATCTTTATTATTTCTTCATTTTGTGAAGTAGAGAAGATAAAGTTAGTGATAATTTTATTGGCCTTCTTTAGACTTCATTGTTTCCATTTACAGAATCACAGAATGGCAGGGGTTGGAAAGGGACCTCTGGAGACCATCTAGTCCAAGCCCCTGCCAAAGCAGGGTCACCCAGAGCAGGTGGCACAGGAACGTGTCCAGGTGGGTTTGGGATGTCTCCAGAGACAGAGACTCCACCACCTCTCTGGGCAGCCTGTGCCAGGGCTCTGCCACCCTCACAGCAAAGAAATTCCTCCTCATGTTTAGGTGGAACTTCCTATGCTCAAGTTTGTGCCCGTTACCTCTTGTTCTGTCACTGGGCACCACTGAAAAGAGCCTGGCCCCATCCTCCTGACACCCACCCTGTAAGTATTTATGTGTTGATAAGATCCCCCCTCAGCCATCTTTTTTCTAGACTGAAGAGACCCAAATCCCTCAGGCTTTCTTCATAAGAGAGGTGTTCCAGTCCCCTCAGCATCTTGGTAGCCCTTTGCTGCATCCTCTCCAGCAGTTCCCTGCTGTCCTTCTTGAACCGGGGAGCCCAGAACTGGACACAGTACTCCGGGTGCGGCCTCCCCAGGGCAGAGCAGAGGGGGAGGATGACCTCCCTGGACCTGCTGGCCACGCTCTTCTTAATTCCCCTGAGGAATCCATTGGCCGTCTTGGCCACAAGGGCACATTGCTGGCTCATGGTCACCCTGTTGTCCACCAGGACTCCCAGGTCTCTTTCCACTGAGCTGCTCTCCAGTAGGTCAGCCCCCAACCTGTGCTGGTGCGGGGGGTTATTCCTCCCCAGGTGCAGCACCCTACACTTGCCCTTGTTGAATTTCATAAGGTTTCTCTCCACCCAACTCTCCAGCCTGTCTAGGTCTCACTGAATGGCGGCACAGCCTTCTGGTGTGTTAGCCACCCCTCCCAGCTCTGTGGCATCAGCAAACTTGCCGAGGGTGCACTCTATCCCCCTCATCCAGGTCATTGATGAATATATTGAAGAGGACTGGACCCAGTACTGACCCCTGGGGAACACCACTCGTCACTGACCTCCAACTAGACTCTGTGCCCCTAATCACGACCCTCTGAGCTCTGTCTTTCAACCGGTTATCTATCCACCTCACTGTCCATTCATCTAACCCACACTTCCTAAGTTTCTCTATGTGGATGTTATGGGAGACCATGTCCAACACCTTGCTGAAGTCAAGGTAGACAACATCCACTACCCTCCCCCCATCTATCCATCCAGTCATGCCATCATAGAAGGCTATCAGATTAGTCAGACATGATTTCCCCTTGGTGAATCCATGTTGACTACTTCTGATAGCTTTCTTTTCCTCCACATGCCTTGAGATGACACCCAGAACAAGCTGTTCCATCATCTCTCCAGGGATGGAGGTGAGGCTGACCAGCCTGTAGTTCCCTGGGTCCTCCTTCGTGCCCTTTTTGAACACTGGAGTGACATTGGCTTTCCTCCAGTCCTCAGGCACCTCTCCTGTTCTCCAGGAACTTTCAAAGATGACGCATAGTGGCCCAGCAATGACTTCCGCCAGCTCCCTCAGCACTCTCGGGTGCATCCCATTGGGACCCATGGACTTGTGGATATCTAATTGACCTAATTGATCTCTCACTTGATCCTCCTCAACCAAGGGGCCTTCATTTAGATTTAATGAACCTAAATTAAACATCTTATCTCTTCTCACTGACTCAGACATCTGAATCTCCTTTTCAAAGAAGATCAATCTCCTTATCAGATGTGTTTGCACACCAGATGTGTTTGCATTAACTTTAATTTTCAGTCCTCCTGCATGGCCACATGGAAGACTCCAAAAAGAAGGACACAGAGGTGATCACCCACCTCACCTGTGGATTCTGGCTCAACAGTCCATACCAACAGGTGTGGGGTTGCAATTTTACACTTTGTGGCAGAACACTGATCAGCTTTATAGGAATGCTTCCCCCCCAAAAAAATCCTCACGCTATGAAGTCTGGAAAAAACGTTCTTCCTCTCAATGGCTTTGCTTCTACTTTACAGGAAAAGAACCAATTAGCATTTCAGCACATTTCCCAAATATATCTGAAGGACGTTTCCATTTCTATCTGGTTTTGGGGTTTGTTTGGGTTTTTTGGGGGTGTATTGTTTTGGGGGGTTTTTTTACAGTCACTGTTAATAGTTATTTTCATTGAGGATGAGGACAATCTTTCCAACTAGTCAACAACTGTGCAAACACAAACACACCAACGTAGAAAATCCTACAAAAAGCATGTTTTCTTCTTTCTGCTCTTTCATCCCTGTGCTTTATGACCAATATCTACTCTGTTGCCCTCACAACAGGCAAATAGGATGCTTTGTAACAAATGTACAATTCACCTTGCATCCTTATTAATCTGCAAGCGCATGCGTGATCCAACAAGTACATATTATGCTTTATGCTCTGAGACATGTCCCCAGAAAAGGGCACAGAGATGAACTGTTGATGTCAGTGGTCTCAAACAGATCCAACATAATGCCAACTTCTGAATTGCACCCTACAAGATTCTCCCCAGATACACCTATTAATTTAAAGTTCTTATTTACCAGTTCAGACTTTTCTACTAAAATAATCACCAAGCAGAGGGACCAAGCAAACACTGTAAATGAAAACTTATTTAGAGACTTGTCTCCCAATAGCTTTTTGCTTAACTTGCATATAGTCAGAGATCAGAAAACACAGCTCTCAAACTGTGAGTATGCTGCTGGTACACAGCTGGCCTCAAAAGGCAGCAATGACTTTAATTTACAAGTTCCCATTTCTTCAGAAACAAGGAGGTCATTTTTGAATATGTAACATTCCCTTCCAGTTAGCAGCTTCAGTACTATTGGCATTATCACCCAAGTGTTCCTCCAGCGTCACTAACGTGCAGAACCCTGCAGTCAGAATACCTAAACTTAAAAAAAACTCACAACAAATATTCCTTTTATAACACAGATACACACTTCCGTTGCCAAAACTGTCAATCCTCCAAGGATTAGTAGGGGTCACAGAAAAAAAAATGGCTTCTTTATCAGCTGAGAAGTAAACTAAACATCCAAAAGGTCTTAAGAAGGTATGATTCATGTCTTGTGTCCTGCTTGCGCCAGCTCACGTGGCCGTGGTACTCAAAACTGTATATATAGACACCAGCCATTCACCCAACACCATCACTGGAGCCAACCGACTTCGTCTGATCCACTGACGAGCCGTTCAACATGCAATCCAAAGGTAATACAGATGCTTTAATATTACCTAGACTAAATTTCATAACAAAAAAATCATTTGGGGTACGGCTGTAGACTGCATGACTGTGAATGGGAAGGAAAAACTCTTTCCCACGGTGAGAGTTTTCAAGCGCTGGCATAGGTTACCCAGAGAGGTTGTGGATTCTCCGTCCCAGGAAATGCTCAAAACCTGGCTGGACAGTCCTGGACAACTTGGCTCTAGCTGATCCTGTTTGAGCATGTCTAGGGAATGGACTAAATGATTTCCAGATGACCCTGCCAACCTCAACCATTCTGTGAGTCTGAAAAAAAAGAAAATGTGACAAGAACTACTCAGAGAAATACCAATCCTCTGCTGTTGCTTAAAACAAAAAAAATGCAAAAGGCTTCCATAAGCATTGATAGGAAAGAGTAACATTAGAAAGAGGTAAAATCAGAGACAAAAATAATAAGTAAAATGCTGACAAGATTTCAAAACACAGACAAGGCATCAGGAAGCAGAGGGATAGCAAGCTTATTCTGACCACGTACATGAGCAGCTAAGATACAGAGATGACAGTTAAGGTCACACCACAAGCTGCACTCAACTAGGAACAGGTCCTGCTGTCTGACTTTCCTTTCTCTGTGCACAGAGGAGAGCCATACTCCCCCCCCCAGGTCTTTCCTTTTGCCAAAACCAGAACACTAACTCTTTGTTTTTAACCTGCTCCACAGGACTCCCTCTCAAGATGAAATTCCTGTTGTTTTCTTGTGTTCTGAGCGTGATTTTTGCTGTTGCGAACGCAGTAAGTACTGAAGAAGAAACTAAACGGGCATCCAATGTGGGAAACGTTAACATTGCAAACTGGAAATCACAAGCTTTTAAACTAATACAGCAGGCTTAAAAACACTCGTGTTTGGCACAGGTCTAAACCAATTTATGTTTTTACTATTCTAGATTCTCAACATTATTGAGTCTTCCTTAAACTTTAAAGAAAAAAAATAAATTCTAAGCACTAATAACAAGCTCATACCCAGCCCAACAACAGGGCCTGTATTTTCTCCACTAGTGTCCTGGTTTGAGGGGCACAGGATTAATTTCTCTTTCAGTAAGGTCTCTTCTAATGCTATGAAAAACTGCACTTTTAGAAGACCCTAGTATCTGAGTTTGTGACAATATTTACTTTATAGCCAGCTATGGTATGTGGGTTTCAAGGTCTCAGTGTTTTCGAGCTTGCCAGGTGTGGGGATGAGGAGGAGCGAGACCTGGGCACTGGACCCAGGCTGGCCAACAGGATTATTTCATACCATGAACGTCACATTCAATGTAAATTAGAAACTTTGCTGCGAAGTTCTCTCTCTTCTATGATGGCTGTGATCCTGAGAAATTCTTGCCCTGGTGTTGGACGCAAGCCCTTCCCTTCCTCCCGAAGCCATTGCGCTCCCAGTGTCCGACATTTGCTGTCCACTGCTGGGAGTGCACGGCTTCCTCCTGATAGAATGGGCTGAGTATAATCCTCATGTATTTTATATTAGTATCAGGATCAATACTGGTTCTTTAGTATTATTAATGTTAATTATCTAGTCTTATTCTATTAAATCTGTTTATATTTCAACCCTTGGGTTTCCTTGGTTTTTCCCTGATTCCAGTTCCCAGGTGGGGAGGGGTCATCGGGTGAGAGAATAATTGTCTAAACGACAATAAATTATTGTGGGTTCCTCAAAACCACAACAATTAGCTATTTCAGCTGACAGTATTACAGACATTGAAGATTAATAAGTTCCCTTTGCAGAACTATCTTTGCTTTCTAACAGCAAAAGAAAAAAAAAATCAAAACCAAAATGAAGTATTTGATAGTTTTTTATTTTTTTTTAAAGAAATACAAGCAGGAGGAATTACACCTTACTCTAAAACAAAATTCTTTTTCTACAGGACAGCAGTAGCGAAAGCCGCAGTTCGAGCAGCTCGGACAGCTCGGACAGCTCAGACAGCTCAAACAGCTCAGACAGCTCGGACAGCTCGGATAGCTCAGACAGCTCAAACAGCTCAGACAGCTCGGACAGCTCGGACAGCTCGGGGAATTCAAACAGCTCGGACAGCTCGGACAGCTCGGACAGCTCGGGTAGCTCGGACAGCTCGGACAGCTCGGACAGCTCAGAGGACGTAAAACTTTTCCTTCTAAATTAACAGAATCCATTTGTATTTAACTGGGGATTTTGGTACTGAACAGGAAAATACTGACGCAAGATGACTTTCTTTCACAGGAACAATACAGGCTCCTGATAGCTTTCCGTGAATTCTTCCTACGCAGAAACTTCAGGGGTGCTCTGCAGGCTTACAAAGCCAAAGTCTGAGGTGACTGAACTGTCTGGTAGAACAATGGGACATAGGACTGCAGGAAGCTCTAGCTAGCCAGGGAGCGCTCCATCAGGGATATTGAGCGAGCGGCTTCTGAACGACAAACTACCATAGAAGGGAGATGGGGAGGGACTGTGATTTATCTTTGAAGCTCAAGGAGAGTAATCCACTCCGCTTTCTAATTAGCAAACCTGCATTCTATGGTGTAACTGGTTATTTTTTAATACAAAACCACCTCTATTTCTTCAGATTGAAAAGAGGTTACAAACTTTCTCAAAATTCCGCTGCTGTTCCTTAGATATTCTTTGAGCATTTGTCTGGGTATCCCAATCCCTGGGGATAGATGATCTCTTAGATATTTAAAAAAATTAGTTTAGGATAAGTTAGAGACACAACACATAAGGCTGAAAAATGACACTTTCCAACACATCTAATTTGCATTAATATACAAGCTAACAACACCCTTATGGAGAAGCTGACCATTTTCCAGGAGATTTGCCAAATGAAAAGAAACGCCACTACATTTACTTACTTATAAACTTTCAATATTGTAGGTATGCAACAAATTTCAGGACACAAGTAAGCATCAAGATCTGATTAGTAAGGTACTGGGATATGCATAAAGTAACTGCATTACATACGGCATACTGTCTAAGATCACACACTCCAACTGAACGCTGCCTAACCGGAAAGCTTTCCTGGAAACATGACAATTAAAAAAAAAAACATATAGCCAAGTCTGCTTAGCCTGTCAAAAAAAGGCTTTAACATAAGACCAGTAAGGACTGAAAAGATTCTTTACAGAAATTTTGCTTTTCAGGAATAACACACTGGCTATGGAACCAGTGCCGTTTTTCTGTCTCACTGAGTGTGGGATTTTCAGAATTGACATTATTTTATCCTGTTTTCATCTTTAGTACTGTACACTGTGTTAAGTGCTTCATACGTAAACAGTAACAATTCAAGAAAAAAAAATCATCCTATTTTGACATGCCGCAGTATAGTCACCCTTGTTCTCAGTCACCAGGAGCTGCACATTCACCTCCCATAAACTTAAGGGTCTGCTCTTGTGGTCATGCTTTCAAAACCCAACTACGCTGCTAAGTTCTTGCTCTGCATAAAGTATGGATTGCACATTAAAGTAATTAACTGCTATTAATTCTAACCTGCCATTCTCTTCTTACTCTGAAGACACCTGGAAAACCATGGATGTCTCCTACGGAATGCAGTTGCTTCTAGATAGCCTTCAACTTCCTACAGCTCCTTCCCAGCTTTTGTCTCACCAGTGCACTGGAAACTGCGGATAAGTAACAACCACGTCCTGTTTCTCATGCCCGCCTCTGAAACTGGTGTGGGTTACAGTGCACAGCCCTCTCAAACCTTGTCTGATTATCTGTTAAGCTTGAATAAACGCTGAGCATCGAATTTCTTAGTTGTCTTCATCTTTTCTTAAGAGGAAACTATACCCGAGTCATTTCCATGATCCTGTTTCCAAAGACCAGGAGTAGAGAGGGGAGGGAACTCCTGAAGCTGGCTATGCCTTTTGTCCATTCTGAGTTTCACAGGTTGTCTCAGGTCTTGATATGGACCTACCAGATATCACCCAGTCTCCATACTATGTACGCTGAGGACAGATTAATCAAAATCGTTTCTGCCTAAGCAGCCACTAGATCTTACCTACAATTTGAAGAAAGACTTGAACCAAGTCTATGGCAGCTTCAACTGCAACAGAAAGCATTTAAGCTGTTTTAGTAAGACCACAGAAGAAATCAAATGTGCAGCAAGAGGTGAGCAAGGATTGAAAGAAAAATTAAGAACTCTAACTCTTACTCTTAATTTAAAAATAAAGCATTACTTTTTCCTTTCAAAGGAACATACTAATAACTCTACAAGATTCCCAGAGTTCCCTGTATAAACACACATGACTCCTCCAGATTTCAGTAGCTAATTGGGAGGAAGGGGTAGTGTTGAAAAGGAGCAAGCCCTAAATTCATTCACTAGGTAAGCAGGATGTCGTCAACAGTCTCAACCATGCACGAGCATGCCAGAGTACTGTTACACAAGGTAATTCCAGACCATGACATTTATCACCATCCTACTTCAACACATGGCTCAAAATTCATTAAGATCCCCACCCCAGGTCTCAACCACAACTTTTAGCTATTACTGTCATCAACTCTTGACATTATTACACAATTAACAGCAATTACCCCTTGATTAAAAACACAGGGAGAAATGTCAGCGACTGTTGTGCAGCTCTTGTGTCCTGGTTCCGGCGGGGACATGGTTAGTTCTCCCCAGGACGTGTATTCCATGCCATGTGAGCCATGCCCACCCTGAGCTGCTGGGGGAGGGGGCTGGGGCGTCCCGGGTCTGGTCGGTGAGCAGCGGTTCTGTAATCATGTTTGCATATTCCTCTGTCCGTGTTATTGTTGTTGTTTTCTTGTTCCCTTTGCTGTTCTGTTAAACGGCCTTTGTCTCAACCCAAGAGTTTTGCCTTTTTCTTCTGATTCTTCCCCTGTTGGGAAGGCCCGAGCGAGCGGCTCGTGGTTCTTTGTTGCCGTCTGAAGCCAAACCATGACAGTCCTTTTTGGCACCCAACGTGGGGCTCGAAGGGTTGAGGTAACGACAGAATCCAACTAGAGCTTGTAAAAAATGAATTTGTTGTATGCATTTATTGTATTAGTTAAATAGTCGCGGATCGCCATGTTGCTTGGTTTGTTCTCATGGCTGTGCTATGTAAATTCGTATATGGCTTATGTACTCCCTGCGATGCTGTTTATCGGGTCTGGAAGAGGGATCAGGATTATCATTCCGCTGTCCTGTGCGATATCTGTTTATGATATGATAACATCACTGTTCAGACAGCTGTTTTGGGGTGTTTATGTGGTTTTGCTGTCCTGTCCGTACACTGGGCACCGTCTCTCAGAATTTATTAATAATTACACCCAGTCTGTGGGGGAAACAGGGAGGGACACTTTCCCCAGCTCTTTTGCCTCCCTTTTCTCCTTCAGGCCGGGTATAACAGCTTTTGAGAATTTTGAATATCCTTGGGATGCTCAAACCAGCATGTTCCTAGTGCTATGTCTCCTGAATACGTTCCAGGTCCTGTTTAGGGTTAAACGGCTATTTAAGACTACCACCCGGAGATCTGCTCCGAGGCTGGATAGTCAGGGGTGGCACGGCATGTGGAAGAACATGGGCAGGTACCTAGAGAAATTCTCGCCTCCAATGGTCTGGGACTTCACCCCTGAACAATTACAAGACCCTGATAGAGTAGCAGAATATCTGAATGGAAAATGCTGTGGCTAATCTAGAGAGGCACAGCTCACCGCGCTGTGCTGGGCCCTGGCTGGTACCTACCAGGCACTACTCAGCGTTACGCAGCACCCGCAGGGGAGAGAGGTGGAGACCAGACCGACAGGCACTGCGGCTACTGCAACCCCGGTGGCAGCCACTGCCGCTGAACCAGGGAACCAACCCGTGCCGGCATCAGTTGCCCCCATACAGAAGAAGAAGTACACGAAGAAATCAGTTCGCTTAGTAAGAGATGATGATGAACCAGGGTCATCACGAGAGCAGGAGGAAGAGGCAGAACCAGAGATAATTACCCGATCCCTATCCTTGAGTGAGCTGCGGGATATGCGAAAAGATTTTAGCCGACTTTCAGGCGAGGACATTGTCACCTGGCTACTTTGTTGTTGGGATAATGGGGCCGGTAGCCTGGAATTAGAGGGCAGGGAAGCCAGGCAGCTGGGATCCCTGTCTAGGGAAGGCGGCATTGACAAGGCAATTGGGAAGAAGACCCAAGCCCTCAGCCTCTGGAAATGACTCCTGTCAGGCGCGAGGGAGAGGTACCCCTTCAGTGAGGATGTTGTATGTCAACTAAGCAAGTGGACTACTGTGGAAAGAGGCATCCAGTTCCTGAGAGAATTAGCCGTGCGGGAGATGATTTATTATGACTTGGACAATGCAGACTTACCCACAGACCCTGATGAGGTGCAATGCACAAGGCCCACGTGACAGAAGTTTGTACGCAGCACATCATCATATGCCAACTCACTGGCAGTAATGGAATGGAAAGGCGAAGAGGGACCAACGGTGGATGAGGTGGCTGGCCGGCTCCGGCCATATGAAAAGTCTCTCTTCCCCCCTTGTCTCAGCTGTGGAGAAACTGTCGCGGAAGGTCCAGCAACTTGAAGAGAATATGTCCTACTCCCCACCTGCACGGGCCAGCGTCTCAGCTATTAGGAGCAGGCATTTCCCCACTCAAGAGAGAGAGTACAGAGGGTACACGCCACGAGGCACCCTGTGGTTCTACCTGCGTGACCACGGAGAGGACATGAGGAAGTGGGATGGACAACCTACTTCGATCCTGCAGACACGGGTACAGGAGTTGCAAGGAAGGACAACCACAAAAGGGGATCCCTCCAGGAAAAGAGCTGCCCCAGTTTCCAGTGGGCCGTTCCCCAGACAGAGCAGAAGGCCTGATCTTGCTTCTGATCCTCCTGAAGGAACTTCCAAGTCATTTCTGCAAGAAGTGAGTAACGGATACTATGACCAGTATTAGAGGGGCCCTGCCTCCAGCCAGGTGGAGGAAAGGGACAACCGGGTTTATTGGACGGTGTGGATTCGATGGCCTGGCACATCAGACCCACAGGAGTATAAGGCTCTAGTGGACACGGGTGCACAGTGCACTCTAATATCATCAAGCTATAGAGGGGCAGAACCCATTTGTATTTCTGGGGTCACAGGGGGATCCCAAGAGTTGACTGTACTGGAGGCAGAAGTGAGCCTAACTGGGAATGAGTGGCAAAAGCATCCCATCGTGACTGGCCCAGAGGCTCCATGCATCCTTGTTATAGATTACCTCAGGAGAGGGTATTTTAAGGACCCAAAAGGGTACCGGTGGGCCTTTGGCATAGCTGCCTTGGAGACGGAGGAAGTTAAACAGTTGTCTGCCTTGCCTGGTCTCTCGGAGGATTCTTCTGTTGTGGGGTTGTTGAGGGTCAAAGAACAACAGGTGCCGATTGCTACCACAACGGTGCATCGGTGGCAATATCGCACTAACCGAGACTCTCTGATTCCCATCCGTAAGCTGATTTGTCAACTAGAGGTTCAAGGAGTGATCAGCAAGACTCGCTCACCCTTTAACAGTCCCATATGGCTGGTGCGAAAATCTAATGGAGAGTGGAGGCTAACTGTAGACTATCATGGCCTGAATAAGTCACACCACCACTGAGCACTGCTGTGCCGGACATGCTAGAACTGCAGTATGAACTGGAGTCCAAGGCAGCCAAGTGGTATGCCACGATTGATATAGCGAATGCATTCTTCTCAATCCCTTTGGCAGCAGAGTGCAGGCCACAGTTTGCTTTCACTTGGAGGGGATTCCAGTACACCTGGAATCGACTGCCCCAGGGGTGGAAACACAGCCCCACCATTTGCCATGGACTGATCCAGACTGCACTGGAACAGGGTGAAGCTGCAGAACATCTGCAATACATCGATGACATCATCGTATGGGGAAACACAGCAGAAGTTTTTGAGAAAGGGAATAAAATAGTCCGAATCCTTCTGAAAGCTGGTTTTGGCATAAATGAAGTAAGGTCAAGGGACCTGTGCGGGAGATCAAGTTTTTAGGAATAAAATGGCAAGATGGATGCCATCAGATCCCAATGGATGTGATCAACAAAATAGCAGCTATGTCTCCACCAACTAGTAAAAAGGAAACACAAGCTTTCTTAGGCATTGTGAGTTTTTGGAGGCCCCACCATATAATAAACTGCCAGAAAAAGAGAAGAAATATGCCCTGTTCACTGATGGGTCCTGCCAGATTGTGGGAAAGCATCAAAGTGGAAGGCTGCTGTGTGGAGTCCTACATGACAAGTTGCAGAAGCCAGTGAAGGACAAGGTGAGTCAAGCCAGTTTGCAGAGGTGAAAGCCATTCAGCTGGCTTTGGACATTGCCAAGCAAGAAAAATGGCCAGTACTTTATCTCTACACTGACTCATGAATGGTGGCAAATGCTCTGTGGGGGTGGTTACAGCAGTGGAAGCAGGGCAACTGGCAGCGCAGAGGCAAACCCATCTGGGCTGCCGACCTATGGCAAGATATTGCTGCCCGGATAGAGAATCTGGTTGTGAAAGTACGCCACGTAGATGCCCATGTACCGAAGAATGGGTCCATGGAGGAACATCAGATCCAGTCCACGGAGGATCCACCAGCAGGTGGATCAGGCTGCTAGGATTGAAGTGGCTCAGGTGGATCTGGACTGGCAACATAAGGGTGAACTATTCATAGCTCGGTGGGCCCATGACACCTCAGGCCATCAAGGAAGAGATGCGACATATAGATGGGCTCATGACCGAGGGGTGGACTTGACCATGGACACTATTGCACAGGTCCTCTATGACTGTGAGACATGTGCTGCAATCAAACAAGCCAAGCAGTTAAAGCCTCTTTGGTATGGAGGACGATGGCTGAAATATAAATATGGGGAGGCCTGGCAGATTGATTATATCACGCTGCCACAAACCCGTCAAGCGCTATGTGCTCACAATGGTGGAAGCAACCACTGGATGGCTGGAAACATACCCTGTGCCTCATGCCACTGCCCAGAACACTGTCCTGGGCCTTGAAAAATAAGTCTTGCGGTGACATGGTACCCCAGAGAGAAGTGAGTCGGACAACAGGACTCATTTCTGAAACAGCCTCATAGATACCTGGGCCAAAGAGCTAAACCACAGCATCTTGTTATCAGCATAAGTGTCACAGAAGACACACGTCAGCCTCCTGACTGCAACTTAAATTATGTAAACCATTAAAACAAAAAAAGCACAAGTTACAAGATTATACTTCCAATTACGCTGTTTATTGCGCAGTCTCCCCAACAGCTGTAGTGCCATAAGCAGTGGGAAGAGAGGAATCTCAAAACCCAGCTCCCAAAATCAGTCATCAAGTTACATCCCCCAACAGTTATCTTTTTAGATAGGGGCGCTGTCAGACATTCCGATGTGACTACCATCCATACTGTAAGCTAAAAAGCAATTAAGTGTGAAAACTAATCTCTCAAAATAAAAAAAAAAATAAAAAAAATCAATGAAAAGACACATTAAGAGAAAACTCACTTTATTATGTTGCACTTAATTTAAATCATTCTTTAGGTTATCACCTTACAAGTCTCACATCCTTAAGGATTCACGCTTCTATCAAGAAGTCAGTGCAAAAATACATAGCAAATGTGAACAGTCTCTGAACTACAACCAGTCATAATCCCAATGATGTCATGCAAATCTGCAGTTATTATGATGAAATGGCTGCAAATAGTGAAGACAAGAAAGCAAAACCTCTATTTAAGCAAAAGCCTCTATTTATCACTGACAAGTGCTGTTGCCAGCTGAATTTCATGGAATTTTCACTGAGAAGGACAGTGTCATCTGTTTCAAAGCTGGAAAACTTTCAAAGCTCCCCTTGGTGTCAGTCAGTTCCTTGTTTACATCACTCACAGCACCCAGGACCAGGATCCTCACTCCAGTGGGCTCCCCTTTCTTCAGTCACAAGCTTAATGAAGTAGCTATGATTTGCATACAGCTTGAGCTTCTCACTGATGTCAACCCACTTCACTGTTCCAGCATCATCGCCTGCTTCCAGAGGCAAGTTATCCATTGTCTCACCTGTTCAAAAAACAAGACTTAGGATATGCTATTGCATCTTTTTCCTGGTTTTTCTTCTCACATCTGAAGAGTTCCACCCTTCCACATGGCTCCTTCACAGGCAGAAACCTCCAACTCCTTCTCAGAGAGAAACCAATTAAGTTGCTCATGGATTCTGTGCCCGAAACCTTTTCCATACTTGCACTATTTTTAAGGCAAATCTGAGTGGCAGAGGTGGTGTTAACTCCTTGTCACCACTCCTAGAGTACCATCAGCAGCACGACAAGTTAATAGAAATTATTATGACAACGTGTACTCACTACCACAAGTTTAGCCAATCCCTTGTAAGGGACAGGCCATAAATTCCCTGATGAGGCGCAGAAGGCCCTCCAAGCCTTCCATGGAATGCCTCAAACACTCACAAGGAAATAAATAATGCAGGCCTGGCCTTCAAAGAACTGATAAGGCTAACACTTCTGGCGCCTGAAAGTGTGGGAGAACTGTCTTGTGAAGACAGGATAGTTCTGTCACTCGTGTGGTGAGCTTGCTAGTTCTCCGTTCTCAAGGCCATTGTGTCCGAGGAGTGACCTTTGCTTCATTATCCGCGAAATGCATAGGAAAGCGCACACCCCTGCATATGCTAATGAAGATTATAGAGATCATGCTAAATATGTATGTCTATGGCACTCATCTCTCCACCCAAATCATGCTACACATCACCTGGGAGAAGGGAGAAACCTGAGACGAGGCTGTCCTGAGCAAGGGGGGTGGACCATGCTAATTCAGCAAACATAAAAGGGGAAAGTAAGTGCCCCTAGAGGGGAACAAAGAAGAAACAATAGAAGACGACCGTGCCTGGGAAGATTTTTATGCCTGGGAAGATTCCCTGAAAAAGACGCTGGAACCAGGACTGGTGATCTCTTTATCTCTGTCTTTTTCTCCATCTTTTCCTTTCTCTATCCCTCAGTTTCTCTTTTCTCTAAGTCACACAATGCATACCTCACCACTTGCCATAATTTGTTATATACCTAACCAATTATCACAGACTTGGTAAGACCTATACTAAACATTTTGGTAAGCTATATGGACCTATAGATGGTCTATATGGACCTTGAGATTTATCTCACCTTAGTCTGCACCATTGAGAATTTACGAATCTAAAGTCACTTACCCCCTCTCTTTACTGAGAGTGGGATGTGACATCCTAATGGCGTCACGGACAGGATTTTCTCGATGTCCGAAGGTCCTAAGGGAAATGATCTCTCAGCTATAAGCCAGAAGAGGTTCAAGCAGGGGTTACTGCTTGACTGCTACCCGTATTAAGGGACACCGATTCTCTATCCAGCATTGGTCGGACAGGCAGGATCAGGAAGCAGTCTCGCTGGGAGAGGTTCGAGCAGGAACAAAGGCCTGACTGCTACCCGTTGGCCTAAGGGATACCAGTTCTCTATCCGGCTGTGGACAGGGAGAGTCCGGAAAGTGGCCTCTCAGCTATAAGCCAGGGGAGATTCGAGCAGTAGCAAGTCATAACAGCCCCAGAAATGCCTGTGCTTGACTGCTCCCCAATTTTGGAAAAACTGAAGGAGTAGAAGGCATGTCCTACTCCGCGGGGAATGGTCTGGGCCCATGATAATTGGCACAATCCAGAACCAGTGGCAAGTCATATCACTACCCTTGCAAAGGAGCCAAAGTTGCGGTTCGGTAAAGGAAAAGCTATAGTTTGTGTGGTATTAGGGCCAGCACCGACTGCAGCCCAGGAGGATAGACATTTGACCAGGAAAACAGAAGGAGAGAAAATAAAATCCTTGCAAGAACAAATTGAAATTCTGCAAAGTCAATTAGCCGCTGAGTGTAACACCACATAGCGACTCCACGTGGCTCTGTCAGATGCCCTGGACCCAGAAAAAACTTTAAGGTCCGAACTAAAGGAGAGTGAACGAGAAACCCATGACCAGACGCATCCCTCTGCCTTGATTTTTGTTTGTTTGGCTAACATTTGACTGCTTCCTTTTCAGGTACTCTTCTACTGGTCAAACCGAATTCTGAAACTTATATGTGCTTATGAAACACCAGAATAATTACAATTTTACTAGAGGCCCCAATATCAAAAATAGTACTTAAGGAGGGATGCAGAAAGGCTTCTGAACTGCTCTCTGAAGTTTCTTGCTCTGTTTCCAAAAAGAGTCCCAGGACTTCACAGACAACAGCCAAAGAAAAGCTTTTAAAAGTATTACAACATGTGTATTAGAAACAAAGATCAAAGGAACAGTATCTTCACTGTTTCTGGGGGCTGATAAATCAAGGACCAGTGACATATGAAACTTCACCACTGGTACCTACTACCTAAAACACAGTGGAAGTGTCACTATATGAACAGATTAGTCTATTATCTTGGATCCTCATCTCTCACCTTTTAAGATAAATCAAAGAACTAGCAATGTATGCCCATTCCTACTGATTTATACAAGTAAAATAAGGTCCAATAATTAACTCTGGCAGAGTAACCGAGATAAAAGGTCTCAGAGCAATTAAAAGACCAAAGCAATAAATGCAATGAAAATCCACGAGCAGCCAAAGACAATGCTTCTGAAGCACACACTAACTACTAATGGAAAAATAACAGAAGAAACAGACTATCCTTCCACCCCAGACTCATTAAAAAGGGAAATTAAACCAACTCAAGATAAATACAGTGACAAGAAGGAACTCCTGTCCAATGTTCAACCTCCACACGAAGGCACATGGCCCATAGCTTAGAACTAGCTAACAAATGAATACATCATTTTCAGGCAAAGTCCATACATTCCTTATTTCTAGATTGACAGAAACCAACGGGGAATGACAGCTACCTGTCATGGCCGAACATCTTAGGAGACAAGAGACTCTCATGCCCATTGGTTTTAGTCCAATATTTTACACCTGACTTGCATGCTCCCCCAATTTCATTGCCAATCTCAGCCCAACATACATTTCAAATCAACATATAAAGTAAAAGGTAACTAAGAGCACACATGGAGATACCCACCGGTTTCATCGTGATAGTTCACAGCCTCTGTCTCCATCCAGGCATTATCAGTGTTACGAGGGTCATCCACATATCCTCTGTACACCTAAGGCCCCGAACAAAGCAAAAACAAGCTCAGTGTCACAACAAACAAGGTGGAGTCAATAAGAAGATATTTTCTTTCCCTCTGACACATTTGCCCTTACAGAGTTTTCAACAATCCCTTCCGTTTCCACCACCGTGACAACCCAAACATCACAGCTTCTTTTCATTTCAGCTACACTTTTTCAAGTTCCATACAACCATGAGTTACATGCATAGCTCAAGAGGCTATTACAAGAGACACAGAGCTCACCACAAAGTGTTCCTGGCTGAAGAGCTTGTGGAGTTGCTTCTCCAATTCCACTTTCTCCTCAGGCAATTTCTGCAAGGAGTTCAAGGCCTCCTCCCCAAATTCTCGCTTCAGGGTAGCGCTAACCTTCTCCCCTGGGTCCACCATCCCCTTAGAGAGAGGGAAATAAGAAAAGGTGACTATCCCTCAGCTTCCACGTCTTTTTAGTCACCTTTGACTGGCTCTTAGTATATTACATCCGTCTGCACCATACTCTGGACATGGGATAACTTTGCACTTAGTTGTAAAGAGTGAGCACGCACATCCTTCAAGAACTGCAACGGATTAAATTGTGCCTGCATCATGCAAAAGACATGGTCAGAATTAAATATGAATACCACCTTGCAAGGCAAACAGCAGAAGGCATACCAGCTAGCGCTTGGGCAAAGCTAGTTTAAGGAGCATTTCTCCTCACCGCTGCAACACAAGGCCACTCATCAAAAACCACTCTTTTGTCACGCGCACACCTTGTGGTCTTACCAGTAGGAAAATGTCTATTGTCTCCAGAGTTTTGCTCTTACCCCTGGAATGGCCCATTCCCCACAGTCTCTCCTCTTGATAGCTACGAACTGTAAGATGTTTTTGCCAGTAACCGGATGAGCAATTTTATTGCCACTTCTGTCTCTCTTCCACCTGCAGCAAACGACAAACAAGAACATGCTTTGCTGCTTTTTGACACAAGGGCGTGGGACAGAAACAGCAATGCGCCCATGCTGTCACCTGTGCAGGGGCAAAGAAAGCAGGAGAAACAGTCCAGGGGGACACAAGGATGACGGGGGATGACGACGACAACACATCAATGGATGCTGTCTGGCAAGATCACAATTAAGGGTAAAACACAGAGGGTTTTGCACACCTCTACCAACTCTGTCTTCCTCAGCCAAAAGGGTAGAAACCACCCAAGAGCCACATTTCTGTAGCCCTGTGATAGCAGCAGCTTCTTTGAGAGCTACGTCCAGTACACCCTATCAGCTGTAATGCTCACTGAGCTGCAGTTGTGCGTTAGAGGATAAGTACGCCTTCTGCTAGAACAGAAGGTACATGCAGGCTGCAACACCTCTGAACCACTCACCCAGCACCAGCACAAGGCCATAAACACTCACCATTGCCTTCAGTAAAGAATTAAGAACTACCAAAGTTAAAGCAAAAAGCTATCTAAATAAATACAAAATAAAACCAGCATTTCTTTTACTTTCAGGAAACAACTCAGTACTTTTGGCAGCCTTCTGAAAAGGGGAAGTAGTAAAATGCACTAGCGTTATTTTCACAATGGTTCTATCTTCAGCATGGCACTTCTGAGCTTGCACCTTTGTTAACTACACAATCTTTTCTGAAAGCTTTCTTTGTGTAAATAGTTAGCATGTACACACAGATCCTGCTAGTAAACGCACCATTAAAACAGAGCATAAACTGATAATAGAAAAAAAGTCTAACCCCACCTCCTCCTACAATATACTAGGCCAAGTTAGTATTTCTTACAGTGTAAAAGCAGGCACACTGCTTTTTTTTTTTTTTTGCAGTTGAGTCATTATCACAGAAAAACCTATTCCTGCAATGCCTCATCTAAGGTCTTTTGGCATATCACATACCAGTATCAAAGTATCATGCAATCCTTTCAGTTTTTGCATTCGTTACTGAAGATTATTTTAATAATGTATTTCTATTGAATTACACTTCCTGGGTTGTTTGTTTTTTTTTTTAATCTACTTCCTCAGCATTTCCAAAGCAATTGCTTGTCATGAACAGTGAGTCCTTACTCTTTTCCAGAGACAAAGACTAAAAAAATATGAAATTCATGTTCCACATGTCCATGTATCTCTCAGTTCAGATACTCATGTCTGAATGGGCTTAAGCATAAAGGAACATACACAAAAGGCCTGTGAAAAATAATATCCTGTCCAGAGATGCACGGAAAAAGCAAAATGCATAGTTTTTTTGCTCTACTGCAGGGCAATTTTCAGTCACCTGGCCCTTACCTAGTCACAACAGGATCAGCAGCATGGTTTGGTCCCCAGCGCCCTAACAATCCTCTGCCTGTGAGGCCAGTCCTTCCCACTGGATTTCTGAAATAAGTGGCACAGTACATTAAACATATTTACTTCCCCACATTCAAAAGTATTTTCAAAAAGCAGCTTTAAAGAAGGTTAAATAACAACAAAGGAAAAGATAGCAACACACAGTTGGTGCCACCAAATGTGGCATGATTTTCCCCCTTCATCAACCTTTTTGTGTTTGATAGTACACGGGAAGGAAATATATAGAATGGCCTTGTCATTTCCCAGATATTGTGTCCTGAGGTACTCCCGATCAAGCATTACTCCCATCGTGCACACAACCTCATCTGAAAATGGAGTCTAGTTTTCCAGACTACAGATGCACAGAGCATTCAATTATGTACAAATGGCAGAAAGAAAAGAAATTATTTTTAGATGAGATTACCCATCTGTGCTATGTCTGGATTTGTCAGTGGAAGGAAATACTCTTCGTTTCTGACACAGCACACAAGCGGTACAAAAGCTTCAGAGCCCAAGACCTGGTCAAACTGCGGAAACAATTAATTCAACATACCCCACCACTAACAGCGTTAGAACCCCTTCAACTCCAGTGTCATTACAACCCTCTGTTGTGGTAGTGCTGGCAGAGACGTAGTGCCTCTCTGCCACAACCTTCTTCTAGACAGAACTCTCTGTCTCTGAGGTATCATTTTTCCTTCTCTCTAGGGGAGACTATCTTGATTTTGTTCTAGCAGGTACCATGTATGAAAACTGATAGACCCGCAAGGGCTCTGAAACTACATCACTGAACTAAATATGCAAACAAAAAGCACTCACTGGGGTCTCCCGTTCTCAACCACATACAAGCCATTCAGACTCTTCCTCTCCACTTCTCCATCTCTCTCATTGAATTTGGGAGAAAAACCTTTATCACTGTGTGGGAAAGAGTAATTTAACAGCAGTAAGTTATAAAACACAAAACACCCCTCTGCCCCACAAAAGCTTGAAGGCTAACCACCAGATCAGCAAGAACCATTTGACCAGTGAGCAGTTTTTACCAGAACTTAAATTGTAGGCCCTCCTTTTTCTATAGAAGGCTATAAAGTCTCAACATTTACTGATGACAGTCACGTATTTAGTTCTGCAGACATAAGTGCACCCCTCTAAAGTATTTAATACTGCGTCTCTCCAGATTTTCATTTAGCCAAAGTGTTCCAAATGTGTTCTTGTTAAGGTTAGAGAACATAGGACACTATCCATTGATAAAACTAAAAGAGATTTTGCTAATTTAAAAAAAATGAGCAGAATTTTTTATTAGATATGATTTATCAGAGTTACAAGCTAATAATCACCAATTTTCAAAATTAGCTTAATGCCAATCTCCCATGTGCATCTCTGAAAACTGGTAGAGAAGCAGCTACCTGTCTGCAGAAGCGTATTTGCTTTCCCAAAAGCAATTTCTCTCAAACCATCACAGATTTCAAACTATTGACTAGCTTCTTGCACACATAGTTTGTTTGAGAAATTACACTAATACCTAAAAAACGACTCTGCATTTTCAAGTATTACTAACACCTACTAGAAGATTACCTGACACTTTCCCAGCTATGCCTTGGCTGCTGACATCAGCAGCCCTACAGAGTCTGAGAAGTGGCATGCCGTGCAATCCGCAGAACACTAAACCAGATAGAAGCACATGCTCACACAGCAACGGGAAACAAGGAAGGTAAGGCTGAAACCTCAAGTGCCATTACCTTCTGATCTTTCTACACAGATGTGCATACACAGGAATCACCATTTCCCATTATCACAAGTTACACTAGATGCATGCATCTAACTTTCTAGCCAAGAAGCATACAGGATTCCTAGAGAGGAGAATATATTCGTAGAATCAATAAAAATGGATATAGACATTCACACAAAGAGAATTACAGTCATGCATTCAACCTGTCATGTTGCCTCAGTCAGAGCACTGAACTCAGGAACTACAATTCTACTTTAATTCTTTCCCCATCTTGCTTTCAATCCATAAACAAACAAGCAAGTATATTATGAAAGTGTTCTCCCAAATTCTTGAGCAGAATTAGGAGAGTTTTACTTAGCTTACAACACAGAGAAGCAGCACTACTCAGCACCAACAGCCGTCCATTATTCCAATTAACACTACTCTTACCTCCATCACCAGCTCAGTAAAATCATGGGTCAAAGACCTTCACAGCTAACCCAAACCATTCAGTTCTCTAACCACCATTTTTCTAGGTCTTGACTTTCACACGTCACTGTAGAATTACACGTCACTTAAGCCGATGATTTTATTAACTCAGATGATCACTATTTCCTGCTTCTATGTTCACAGGAGAAAGAGAGCCACAATTTCCACCCACTTGATTTGGGGATCTGCCCAATTGGGTCCAGCCAAAACAGACACTGCAGTGTACTCCACAGGATTATAATCTTTCCACTCAATCAGCCAGCTCACTTTATCTTCAGGAACTTGGCTACGCTCAACATGTGATCCTGGATATGGGGACGTAAGAGCTTTCCTGTGGTAGAACTTATTATAATTGTTGAACATGTTAAAAGGATGAAGATGAGACCAACAGTTTGCAGATGAGTTACTGAAAGAAAAAAGAAAAAAAAAAGAAAAAGGCATCTCATTCATTAGGTTTTAACCTTGTTACTTAATTCCAGATCTGCATAGTACATTAGAGCAAATGGAACAGACTAGGCTTTTTCCACTAAACAGCTCTCAGTAATATATTATTGCTTCTTTCAGATATCATGCAAATGTATGCCTGGACAAACAAATTCTTAATTTTACCTCCAGCTTCTTGAAGCAGAAGAGTACTCTGCTAGGCACACATGAAGATTTCATAGCATGAGTGAGAAGCAGAGAACTAGAACTGCCATTCCAGGCTGTGTGGAACACTGACCAGTTATTAATAATATACAAGGAACACCTCCAAGATATTTACCATAAATGCAGCAGGAAGGCTTGCTTAAGCATTAAATCTCCATGTGGGCATTTCATCAACAAACCAATCCAGGCTTACAAGAGTCCTGCTCTCACATCTAGTGGTAGACCATGTAAGAGCAAGAACGAAACATCCAAAAGCCTGAGCAACAGAGCTCTACAAATTGCTGCGAGCAGCAAAATAGCATTTTGTGCAACACCACGTAGGATAACACATACTTTGTTTTTCAATTTCAAATAAGGGTAGAACTGTCAAACTAGTTAAAAGAAAAAAATACTTGAGACCTCTAGTGATTTTACTTTGCCACGGGTTTTCGGGAGCTGAAAGACCAGTCAACAATAAAATACTTAACCGCAGATTAGGTTATAGTGCCTGATCATCAGCTCTTAAAAACTCTACGTAGATTTCAACACACAAAGCAGCCTTCCGGTACCTTTTTCTTTTAACTATTACAGAAATAAACAGGATTACTGTAGATAAGAGGCACAAAGCTCAGCAAGGAGCTCTAACCTAGAAGAGTACTCTAAAAGCAAGATATAAGTTCTTCGTTAAATGCTTTTTTTTTAAAATCAATAAAGAATCACGTCCAGCATATAAGGAAATCTATCTCCTCTGCAAAAATGCATCCAGGTTTTAACACCTTAACATTTGAGCAAAGTGATGATGGGACCAATGAGTTTCAGATAAAAAAGAAAAAAGCAACTCATACATTAAGTATTAACCTTGCTATTTGAACCCAGAACAGGCTAGGCTTTTTCAAAAACAGCAGTTCCAGGTCTAAACTCCTCACTCATGCTATGAAATCTTCAGGTGCGTCTAGGAGAGTAGGTTCTGCTTCACGCTGAAGTTGAGAATTCATTGGTCACAGTTACAGCATCCGTATACTATCACAACTTGAGGTGATGTTCTCAAGAGCACAATTCAACTCACAAACCACTTGAGGCTCATAAAATCTTTAACAGAGATGGGGAAGAGGGCAGACTTGGTAGGGTGCCAGCCTCCGTACAGCAGGTCAATGTTACATCAGTTTCATATTTTTCAAGAACTGCATCAGTTTAAAGGACAGACTGACTCTTGTTTCTGCCATGTCCAAAGCGGACACCCTCGGCTACACAGCACATCCCACGCCAAGCTCTCCCTCAGCTAGCAAAGGATGGCAAGGCAGCCCTGAGATCTTGGCCCAGCATTGACGTGGCTGCTCCCTTGGGAGCTGGGCACCACCTCAACGGGTCCAAACGCCAGCAGAGCCACCGACTCAGGCAGGCTCCGAGACTCAGGAGCACCAGCCCCAGCCTGGCCCAACTTCACCACCGACAGGCCACGATACCTGAGGGACGGGTGGCGCTGGAGAGCACACCGGGCAGGCTGGGCAGACAACGCAACAGTGAAAGAAAACACGGCGACTGCCCGAGCGAGACCGTGCGCAGCCACCGCATACGGGGCACCGGTGAGAAGTAGCATCCACGCCGTCACCGACCCCACCTCGGCAGGTGCAACCCCGTCTCAGCTCCGCAGAGCTGGGCCCGGGCACAGGCGTGAGAAGCAGGCGCTGAACCTGCTGGGCGAGACACACCGCTCCGAGCCGCGGGCAGGAGCCGGCGAGATGCTGCCGACGCCCCTCCAGGCGGCGCCCGCAACGAGCCGGGCAGCGCAGGACAGGGCAGCCCCTCACGACCAACCGCCGCCAACGGCCCTCTTTACAAGCTCCCCTTCCATTGGGCAGAGCAACACCAATCGGAACTACGACACGCCGGAACTAATTGGTTGCTGCGCCCACTGGGAGGGGTGGCCGGGCGCGCGGCCGGTTGGACCGTTGGCTGCCGCCGCTCCTCGCGCCCCGACGGCGGCCCCGCCTCGGCGATGGCGGGCTCCGTCAAAGGGGCGGCGGGGGGAGGCTGAGGCCCGACCGGGGCGGGGCGGGCGGCGGCGAGGGGGTGAGGCCTGCCGGGGCAGAGGGCCGTGACTGACAGGGCGAGCGGAGCGTGCTCCGGAGGGACGAAGGCGCCCCTTGGCGGTGGTGGAGGGGAGCGGCCATGAGCCGTGAATCACCGCACAGCCGTGCCTCCCCCGCTACGCCCCTGCCTGCTGTGCTGCCGTCAGGCGTTTCAGGGCCCAGCTCCGTTCTGCAATCAGAAGACTTTCAGAAAAAACGATGAATCCGTTTGTGGGTCTTCTCCTGTTTTTGGGTACGCTCATCTACTCCTACTTAGAGGCTTTTGTGAAGCTGTTTGTCCCCGTGAAGAGAAAGTCTGTCAGCGGAGAGCTGGTGCTCATCACGGGTGCTGGCCATGGCGTAGGGAGAGCGACTGCCTTCGAGTTCGCCAAGCGTCAAAGCAGGCTGGTTCTGTGGGACATCAATAAGGTAATGGTACAATTTGTGTCCTGGCTTGTTAACGTTCGAGGCCGCTGGCTTTTAGTCGTGTAGGAAGGGCTGCATCCAGGTTGCAACCGCAGCACCTCCTTCCACCTCAGCTCCCATGGGCTTGCGGTCGGCTTACCAGCTGGGACGCTGAGCGCCAGGAGAGGGTTTGGCCCCACTGGCACCGGAGGATGTGGGTGTCCGGGTCCCAGAGTGACTCAGTGCTAGGCAGCGAGGCAGCATGCCCAGCACGTCAAAGAGTACCTGCGAGAGGGAGGGCGGTGGTCAGCAAGCTGCTCTTGGAACCGCTGCCCAAGCTGGCAGAAAAAGGCACGCGCAGATCAGAAGCTCGTTTCTACAGAGAAGCAGGTGTACCTTCTGCGTGCTCTCTTTCTGGCCCCAGATATTTTGCGTACATAGCTGGAAGACGTGTCCGTGTACTCATATTGATGGGCATCACTGCGTTGAGCTGTGTGTGAGCCCCGCTGCCTTCTGGCGCAGTTACGCGTGTAGAGGGCTCCTTGCTAAACATTTAGCCTAGCCCAAACTCTACTTCAGCTAAATGCACTAGAGCACAAAAAGGCATTGGCAAGTGGAGGACGGACAGGTACAAACATGCAGAGTATCAGTCAGTAGGGATCAAGGCAAACTGGTGTGCATAGGAGTGATTTGCTGTAGAGAGTCAGTGAGTGGCTGGGCGGCAGTGCACGCGAAACGTTCTGACACAGTGGATTAGAAACTGCAGAGGAGTTCATGGTGTCATCCTGAAGCTGCAAAAAAACGCCAGCCCACCAGAAACAAGCAAACAAACAAAGAAAACCCAAGACAAGCCTAGCGTAAGGGGTTGCATAATTAGGAAGGATATTGTTGCATATTTTCAGTGTCTGTTCATGGTAGGCATCATAGCTAAGGCCAGGCTCTAGAGGGGCGGGAGGAGGCATGGTACCGGTCTCTCCATGTGTAAAGGGCTGCTGTTGTGTTGTCCGTGTTCACTGGAGTGGGGGAAAAATGAATAAACTTAGTAGCGAGTGAACCTGGCTTTGGTGCTGGGAAATAGATTACAAGGGTGGGTGTAAGCAGGCCCTGAAATACAATGCCGAAGGAGGTGGTGGATCCCGAAGGTTTTAGGAGCGTGCTTCCCGGATCCAACTGCCTTGAGAAAGGCCTCGTTCCTGGGGGCCATCAACCTTCAGCAGCAGCTGGAGCGGAGTGGAGCTGCCCGGTCACCCACCCCAGGGACGCGCACAGCTCCTGTCCCAGGCCATTTGTGAAGTGGGGGTTTTCACTGCACAGCTCCCCATTGGCACGGCTTTCTGGCACCTGGGGACAAGCCTACAGCAAAGTGACTTCCGCACTCACTCAGCGGGTTGACATAATGCCTTAGGGGAGCCTTCTGTTCTGTGTGTGTCAAATGGTTTTCTCGTGAGAGATGTGTCTCTGCACTGTGCACTTTGGAGCCCACCTCTGTTCTCCCATCCGGTCTGTGAATACAGGAAGGCACTTTTCTTATCTGGGGGCAGTCAGCTGGGCCTGTGTTTGAAGAGCTCTGCTTACAATCACGGTGTCTGCCTGCTGTGCTGTGAAAGTCACCGAGTGCCCCCTTTCTGCAGCCTAGCAATGTATGCTTTACAAAGGCAAACTCACTCTTGTTGCCACATTCTTTCTGGCAGTCACTCTACGCTGCTCCAAAATTTAAGGTTGGAATACTCGTCCTCCTGTGGACCCCGGCTACAGCTCTTTGCCTGGGTAGCCGTGAGCTGTTGAGGGGCTTGGCAGTGGTTATGCGATCAGGACAAATCTTCAGCCTCTACCTGGTCTGCCGTAGTGCCCAAGCAGCACCACGTGGGCAGGGTACGGTTTCACATGCATGTCTTTCTTTTCTGCCTCTTACAGCATGGCGTTGAGGACACGGCAGCAGAATGCGAAAGGCTGGGAGCCACTGTTCAAGCCTTTGTGGTGGACTGCAGCAAAAGGGAGGAAATCTACAGTGCTGCAGAGAAGGTAGGGGAGCAAGGGCACATCCAAAGGCTTACCCAAACGTGCTCGATTTTCAGACAAGTCAGGAAAACAAGAGAAGAGGTGAGGAGAAATAACTGGACTCCAGACGATCCAATGTGAATCAACAGAAGCCGCTTATTCAGCACAGATCATCATCTTTTAGACCCTGTGTTGTAGCCGTACACGCCACTCGCTTGTTTCTGATTAGCTAGTTACACTCTCCACGTGCTGTCCGTGCAGTTCATTCACACAGCAGATTGGTTACAAGAATTCACATAGTAAATTGCTCAGTCATTAGCACAACATGTTTTCTACCTTCTCAGTTCCCGTTTTTCCCATGTACTAATTCCATCTTCTACCACCTGTTTTGCTCTTAATCTAATCTCTCACAGTAGGGAGGCTGGCTCACATGGCCATTTTCTCTCAGACACATTCCTACAAAGAGGGGTTGTGTGCAAATCATGCAAGCCCTGGAATCTGCCCACTTGTTGCCGCTTCCTGTGCGGAGAGCGAAGTAGCGCTTCCGAGATCACAGCCAGCCTCATCCTGTTTTGTGAGGCTCCAGCCTATCACGCCTCGTTGCCAAGTTTGTTCTTTTGACTTCCGGCCCCTGAAGGAACTTTTGCCTTTTAGTTTCCTGAACAGCACATGGACAACAGTGGGGACATTTGAAACATTTCATTGTAAAGGATATGGTCCAGCTGGCTCAAAACAGTCTGAACGTCTGTAGTCCCAACTGTGACTACACAGAGCACACTGTGTCTGTAGGCAACGTGTGGAAGACTGTAAATACTGGTAGCATTTAAGGGAGAAGCATCAGATCAAAAGCAGATTTCCTGGTACTACTGCACAGTTCCTCCCACAGGGTCTTCCTCTCCCTAAAAGCAACAGCGTTAAGAGTTGAATGAATTGTCTTCCCCAGCCTTGCAATTTTTTGGTAACAAATGACACGAACCTTTCTGGTTTTTTTTCTGTCCAAAAGGTGAAAAAGGACATTGGAGATGTCTCCATCCTGGTGAATAACGCTGGTGTGATTACAGCTGCCGACCTGCTCTCGACTCAGGACCACCAAATTGAAAGGATGTTTGAAGTCAACATTCTTGCTCACATGTGGGTAAGGGCCACTACCATCTTCATACCTACCTTCATTTGGGAGCGTTGTTGAGGAGGTATATTTAGACTAACAATTATTTTCAGCTGCCAGTGAATGACAGAAGCGTCTTTCGGACGTGTATAGCACAGGGGCACCCAGCTAGACTGACTGTTGGGAAACTTGATTGACCTGACTCACGCTGACCTGAGCCTGGCCCCGTTTTTTCATTTCGGCTTCATCCGAGCGTGGGTTGGTCTCTGTTGTAGGTGGATTTGTGATCCTTATCGCATCAGGTAGTTTGGGCACCCGCAGCTGAGCACCGAGACCCTGCAAGTAGAAGATACACAGCTGAAAAATACAAAGCAAAGCTTTTATCAGCTGACCCACACAAAAGGCAGCTGGCACACTGGCACACTGGGCCACCGAATGGCCAGGCGAGTGCAGGTTGGGCAGGGCTGGGGAGGGCCAGCCCTGCAGCTCCCAGCAGAGCCCAGCCAGAGCGGCACAGTGAGGACTGGCCCCTCCCTGACTGCACCCACCAGCATGGCCAGTCTCCCCGGGTGCTCTTCCCCTCGCGGTTTGTACCTCGCTGTGTCACCGCCTTCCCTCCTGGTTCCACGAGGTACTTCCGAGCCCATCTCCCATCGCTCCTGCCCCTCCTCGTGACTGCTGCCTCCCATCTCTCTGCGGACTTTCTCCCAGCAGTCTGAGTCGAGGTGGGCCCTACCAGAGCTGGGCACTGGGTCTTTGGCACGCCTGCAGCTGACCCCTGGGGTAGGGCAGCTGTCAGCAGGGCTTGCAGAGTGGGAGGGTTTCAGCTGTTAAGGACTTGTTGTTTGTGGCAGACGAAAAGAGAAGCTATAGATTGACAAACGTTTTATTGTGAGGTTGTTGGGGTGAGACACTGGCAGCGCTGCTGCTGACACCCGTAACCTAAAGAGCAGCATAGGAAAGATGGGAGAATCAGCTGCTGTTTATAGCCGACTTCCTGAAATATTCCCATTTGGAAACTAGGTTGCCAGTTGTACCACCTGAATGGAGAACAGGTGTCTCTGTGGCTCTGAGAATCTGAGGTGCTGTGCAGGGCATAGCATTAGCACTAGCATTAGTCACTGAATTAATGATAGTCAGGGTCAGTGTTGAATATGCCTAAGAAAACATTGTTCTTTTCCTCCTTCCCTGTCTCCCCCTGCATTTTTGTCTCCTGTTTTAAATGACTTTCAAGACCACAAGAGCTTTTCTGCCAACCATGATGAACAACAACCACGGTCACATTGTCACGGTGGCTTCAGCAGCGGGTCATTTGGTGACTTCCTTCATGGTGGCTTACTGGTAAGTGATTTTAAAATCTGCTCTCTTCCTTTTTTTTTTTAATTGTGTCTTCGCCGTCTGCAAGCACAGACGTTTTCGTTCAAACAATCCTCCCACTGAATACGGTACGTCCAAAGGACCATGCCAAGGTGGAAAAAAGCACAACAGCCAGCACTTAAGGATGCCTGGAGGTTCCCACCGATTTGCTTATTAGCTCTGACTGAATGAGGAGCAATGCTTGCATGAAGGAAGGGTCATGTGACTCATCGACTAATGAAAGCTTCTCCTTTTTTTCTCTCCCTCACCGATCCAGGCTTTTGCTTAGCAGCAAAAAAGGTATCCCCTTCCCTTCTCCTTCTGAGAAAGCAGCGCTTCTGTGAGTTGTTGCAGTGTTGTAAAGTAAACCCCTAATGAGTAGCTTTTGGTCTTTCTACCATTGTGGTAGTGACTAGTGTATAGAAATACTTCTGCCATCATGAGGTTAAATTGCCTTCCTACTTGAAACACATCTAGAAAAATCACTGTACGTGAACAGAAAAACTGGTAGATTGCATATTGTCATTCTGCGTCAGATCTAGCCTTCTATAACAGCAGCTCCCGGCAGAGCAATCTTCCCCTGGGAACACTCCTTAGAGCCTCACTCGCTGTCAGCAACGTGAGAACTCCCCAGCCAGGGATTTTACTGGGATGACACTGTCCAAATGAATAGCACTCAATAAACTGATTCTCTGGCTCCACTGTCTTTGGAGTTAATTTATACTCCTGGCCTGCTCCAGTTTCTGTGGCAGTATGTTTCTCACCTTTTGCCTGCGTATCGCTCCTCTATTTCAAAGCTCACATGCAAATGTCCCAAGACACTCCTGCGTGGTATGAGAAACAGTGGAGATTTTTTTGCCATTTCGACTCTGCCAGTCCTTCTTAATTTTACAGACTGAAGCTGAATTCCTTCTAAGAATCTTCTCACGTGGGAAGAATAGGAAGTCCATCAATTGATGCAGATTAGTTCCCATTTTCTGAGAACTCTAAGAACATTCGTCTGTCTGTTCACCACTAAGGTGACTTTTTCTGAAAGACACCCGCTCTGCGTCCCACAAGTACTGCTGTAAGCAGCGATATCGACTCCAGCACTACACTCTGGCACAGGGGAAGTTAGATTTATTCCCTGCCCTTTCCTCTCAGGTGGACAGCATTTTTTGCCTCCTAGTAAGTGCTGTGTGATCTTTTAGGCCATTTCCAGGTGTAGGAAGTTAAAAATAGTATTTCTGCCTTCTCATGTGGGCTTTTTCCGCTCCTGCAGTTCAAGCAAGTTTGCTGCGGTTGGATTTCATAAAGCTCTGACAGAGGAGCTGTCTACCCTGGGAAAGGATGGGATAAAAACTACGTGTCTTTGTCCGGTTTTTATAAACACGGGATTTGTCAAAAACCCCAGTACAAGGTAACTATCGAAACTCTGCTTTCCTGTCCTTCCTTTGCATCAAGGCACTACATATTAGCCCCAGCTTTAGGCTGACTATAGAAGCTGACGATATAAAACCAGTATATACCGTTGGCTAAAGAAAATCTGCGGTGTTCTTTAACCCACATAGCGATTGCCTTTGACTGACCTGAGTTTGTGCATATGTGAAGCATCCTACATCAGCTGGTCCCACCCCTGTTTTACCACAGTAGCTCTTACGTGTATGCTTTCCCGTGTAGGCTTGGAAAGATTTTGGAGATTGAAGAAGTTGTAGAGGCCCTGATGGAAGGAATACTGACCAACCGGAAAATGGTTTTTGTTCCATCACATCTAAGCATTGCTTTACTTTCTGAAATGTAAGTAGCAAAGTATATAAAAAAAAAAGGAGGGGAGAAGGGGAAACATACCATATCATAATACCTGAGTATGCAGCCCTCAAACTTGTAACATCTGATTCAAGATTAAGAGTTACTTTATGAGAAACCGCATTTTGCACTCATGGTAGTAACAGATATGGTTTGGCAGCATAGAGAAACCCTGGAATGACAGCTGGACAGCAGAAATTCACATTCAACCCAGTTTCATTTATTTTGTATTATCTTCAGTATTTGACATCACTATACTCAGCAATTTATCAGTCCAGGTTTGAGATCAATATCAAAGTAACTAGATAATGTGTAACTGTCTGCAAGAGAGAGTATAATTTTTTTAAACAACCACCACATGAAATATTTTAGTATGAGAAGAACACATAACAAGGTAATGAAATAGCAGTGGTTTTCTAATGACAACAGCAGACATCATACATGAAGATTTTTCTGAGCCCTCTTATAGGTCCTTGTGATGCACCTTCTGCAGCTAAATATTCTTAGTGCAGAACTCAACTGCTCTACAGACTTATAGAGAGGGAGAGGGAGAACAAGAGAACACTTTTTCTTCACAGATTGCCATTCAACATCCTGGTCTCTAAATTGGAAAGGCATGGATTTGATGGATGGACCACTCGGTGGATAAGGAACTGGCTAGATGGCCACACTCCAAGTGTTGTGGTCAATGGCTCAATGTCCATGTGGAAACCAGTGACAAATGGCGTTCCTCAGGGGTCGGTACTGGGCCTGGTGCTGTTTAACATCTTTGTTGGCAACATGGACAGTGGGATTGAGTGCACCCTCAGCAAGTTTGCCGATGACACCAAGCTGTGTGGTGTGATCTACACTCTGGAGGGAAGGGATGCCATCGAGAGGGACCTGGACAGGCCAGAGAAGTGGGCTTGTGCAAACCTCATGAAGTTCAGCCAGGCCAAGTGCAAGGTCCTGCACCTGGGTCATGGCAATCCCAGGCACAAATACAGGTTGGGTGGAGAATGGCTTGAGAGCAGCCCTGAGGAGAAGGATTTGGGAGTGCTGGTGGATGAGAAGCTCAGCATGAGCCGTCAATGCGCACTTGCAGCCCAGAAAGCCAACCGCATACTGGGCTCATCCAAAGAAGTGTGGCCAGCAGGTCAAGGGAGGTGATTCTACCCCTCTACTCCACGCTGGTGAGACCCCACCTGGAGTACTGCGTGCAGCTCTGGAGTCCTCAGCACAAGAAGGACATACACCTCTTGGAACAGGTCCAGCGGAGGGCCACAAAAATGATCCAGCGAAGGGCTGGAGCACCTATGCCATGAGTATGGGCTGAGAGAGTTAGGAATGTTCAGCCTGGAAAAGAGACGGCTCTGGAGAGACCTTATAGCAGCCTTCCAGTACCTAAAGGGGGCTTACAGGAGAGATGGGGAGGGACTCTTTATCAGGGAGTGTAATGATAGGACAAGGGATAACGGTTTCAAACTGAAGGAGGGTAGATTTAGATTAAATATTAGGAAGAAATTCTTTACTGTGAGGGTGGTGAGGTGGTGGAACAACTTGCCCAGGAAGGTTGTGGATGCCCCATCCCTGAAAGTGTTCAAGGCCAGGCTGGGTGAGGCTTTGAGCAGCCTGGTCTATTCAGAGTGTCCCTGCCCATGGCAGGGGGGTTGGAACTAAATGATCTTTAAGGTCCCTTCCAACCTGAACCATTCCATGATTCTATGATTTCCCTTGGGCCTGTGAACAACAGTTTCACTGCAACACCAGCCCCAGCTCAGTTTCAGACGGGGTTGAGAACCTGTTTATTAGTGTTTGTTTCTTCACGTCAACACCAAAGACTGAGGTCACATAGGCTGGGAAAGTTGCTTCAAAAGCGCTCTACTGCTTCTCTCTGCCACATGGAGTAAGATTTGTCCTCTCACACGTCTTTAATATCCACTGTAGCTGCTCTGCTGAGGAGGTGTTTTTACCAGAGCTGAGGTTCCAAATCTGGAATTAACATCAGAACAACTAAGTTAACTTTTCAGTTAACTTCAGCAGTATTTCATGAAACACTTGGTAACATCTTGTTTGCAAAACCTGACACCAGACAGTGGGAAAAAGCCTTTTTGCATGTCCAAGAGCTGCATGCTGACAGTGGAAGTCTGCAGAAGCATAGACAAGTCAAACATAATGCTGTGAAAGCCTTTAGGATAACTTTGCTTTTTTGTCTTAATTTGGGGCAGAGGCAAACAAAGAGACATGACTCATAAGAGAAGAAATCCTAGGAGAGGAAATTGCAATTGAGTTTTAACGTCTCATCCTTCCATAGGCCTGCTGCTTTTCAGAGCATAAAACACTCGATACGCACCTCCCTCTGCTCAATATTGAACTTACTTGGATCCTGCAGAAATATCACAACCCAAATACTGCCCAGTAGATACCTGTCCTGGAACTGTCATTAAAGCAGATGGGTGGGATTGGAGTTAAAATAGACAGAGGGCTAGGGATTCTTTGGAAATAATGCCTGGTTTAAGTCTTGGTCTCAGGCTGTGTGTGCACACTTGCACTCCCAGACCAGCTCTTCCTTCACCTGTGGTGCTGCCTTTCCCATTATTTACATCGCTTAGCCTACATTGACTTTCATGTTATTATCTCTTTCAGGTTGCTTCCAGAACGTGCCCTGAATGTTCTGAAAAAGCTGACCGATGCTAAGTTTGATGCAGTCGTTGGGCAGAGAAGCACCCAGTGAAACGCGAAAAATGATTCTCATTTCCCAGAGGCACGAGTGAAAACAGAACATGTGCTGAGCATAGTACAGCTGGTTTGATGCAGAGCAGAACTAAGACAGATGCTTCCAGGCCCCCATTGCCAAGCACCTAAGGGTTTGTTCCACACCTGCAGCAGGGACACGCCTGCGTAACGTGGAGTGATAACAAAGCAGAGATGCAGCTCTTGAAGTCTAAAGGGCTGCTTTGTCTGTGCATCGCATTGCCTCTGTCTCCTAGTGCTGAGGCAGAGGGGAATTCCCACGAAGGCCATTTTTGGGACAGCACAGATGCCTACTTAAGTGCAAAGGCATTGCCTGAGAATATGTTGATCCAAACTCATCCCTGAGAGCGAAGGTATCTTGCAAGAAGCAATTTATAGAGCAGGTGGGTGGCCTGTTTCACCTCAGTGTCTCTTTTCCAATTTAAAAGCAATGATGTGCTCTATATTGAACACTCGCAGTTTCGTGTGCTTCTGTAGTGAGTACCTGAAAGAATACAGCCTCATTAGTAATGTAATACCTAATTACATCCATTATCAGTTATGCATTAGCACCATGCCTTATTCCAAATAAATACAGTTTGTTAACACAAAGGCGTCTTCAGCAGTGAAAGTCATGACCAGGTTCTAGAGGTTCAAGTAATACACCCTTTGCGCCTATCATTTCTCACACTGCTCATCTGCAATTCCCAGGCACCTTCCTGTGAAAACTGTGCAGTATTTCTCTAAAAATTAGTGTGCCCTCCTAAATTTCGTGCATGCTAGAGCATGTGATTTATTACATGAGAATGCAGACCAAGCTGGACTGTTTTTCTCCTTACGTTACAAGGCAAATAATCCAACCTAATGAAAATCCTGCAGTCTGTCTGCTTCAGTATGCCTAAGTCGGACTCGTGTATTCAAAGAGCAATGTTATGCTGAGCTGGGAAAGCCGTTGTTCATGTGCATCAGGAAAGTTTAAGTTGAAATCCACAAGGCTTCTGCACCCAGGCACAATGCAAGAGAAGGCCTGAACTCCTGGAAACTCCTGAACACGTGTTCATTTTGACTAATTAACACATTCATCACAGCACTAATTTACACCCATACACACACCGGAGAGCACATGTGCCTCCACAGAACCTCTTTTACTTCCGTCTCTTCAAACACATCTGCATCAGCCTAAGGGCTTATGTATTCCACCTCTCTGAAACGCTGCCTCGCTGACTGGAGAAGATGCGGCAGCAACAACATCTCTGTGTGATCGTGCTCTTTACCTTCCCAACCCTGCTCTGCCCCTTCCAGGTGCAAGGGAGCGGCGCAGCGAGGATTCTTGGCAGGAGAAGGTGGGGGTGACGCTGGCATTGCACCGACGGGGCACTGCCCCGCAGCTCCTCAGCAAGGACAAGGACGCAGAGAAGGTGCCACAACAGTGAAAGGGTCAGCCGGAGTCTGCCGACCACCAGGCCAGGCTGCAGGGACGAGGCAGGTCCCTGGTCACACCGAGAAGCGAAGCCACATCAGGATCCGTGAGGTACAGAGCCAGGCGCGGCACACCCACAGCAGAGCCCACGCAAGGGCTGGGGCCAAGGCCAGGGCTTAAATGCGGGTGCCAGGGCCAGGCAGCAGAGCGTGGGCAGGGGAAGGCTCCAGGTGGCCTTCTCACCGCTCCTCATCACAAGCTAGTGGCTTGCTCTGACGGCACCTACCTTGACCAGGAGTTAAACCCCCAAAGGTCTTTGGCCTTTGGTGCAAGAGAACAGCACCTGATGAAACATGGGTCAAAGACCTCTTCAGAGCACAGATCATCTTTCCACCTACTTGTGCAACTCCCAGCTGCGCCAGGCACTTGCTGGCTCGCAGCCATCTGAGGGAGGTCTGAACACACTGTCACCTCTGGCGCAGCTGGAAATGGGTGGCTTCCAGTAGAATCCATCCTGCTCACCTAAACATTTCATGTTGTTCTGTAAACTGAGGTTCTTCAGCAAAGGGAGAGCTCTCGTCATCCAGCCCTCCTGCTCTTAAGTGGCAACAGGTAGAAGTTTGTGCTGCCAGCAGCACAAAGGGGTGGTAAATGACACAAAAATGGGTTCCCTTTTGCTCGCGTAACGTTCATTTAACAGGACATTCAGGTTCAGGGTGTGTCAAAGCACAAGTTCCCTGCTCAGGAACATCTGCTTCAAAGTGCAAGATTCCTGTAGCCAAGAAAGGAGAAGAAAGAAGGGGCTTGCAAAATTCAGGGCATCAAAAAAAAATTTTTTAAAAGTCAATTAAAGCATATTAGGCATGGGTTGTATTTAAAACCAAGACCCTCCAAACCCCAAAACATTTGAGAAGCCCGTTTTGAGTTCTGAAGGATAAAGGAGGCCAATTTGCATGCATGTTCAGCAAATAATTTTGTAACTCTGGTTTCCCTGCCTCGGAGGCAGCCCCCAAATCTGAGAAGAGGGATTTAATGTCTTCTGTTTACTCTGAAAATTCAGCACTTGCTACGAGGACGGGCCTGTCACAACTGAGAGCCACTTGCTCTTCTCCACGTTGCCCGAGACTGCAAGCCTTCTGCTTGGCATAAAGAAACAGACACAAAGCAAGCATTTAAGCCTTCGTCTCCTGAACACCAGCGACAGAATTGAACCATCAAGCCTTCTGCTTCTGGGCTCCTCGGTTCTCTTCCTGGCCACAACAAACAACTGAACCTTATCCCAAAGTCTGGATCATTATGGGTGCCTAGCAGGAGCCTCTGCGAGCAAGCTTCATAGAGCCGCCTACAGCTAAGTGCCAAATTTGAAGAGCAGAACCTCGCACCCTGGCTTAGGACTCCTTATGGGTCAGGTTAGCGACTCTGGCCTCGCGCTCTGCCTCTCCCTGATGTGTCTCGTGGAGTTGGCACTTCTCTGCCCTGCCTGCCTCCTCCGTCTCGGCCACAGCACTGACTAGAGCCTCGTGCCAAGGAAATGACAGCACTGCTGAGCTGTGCAATTAGGGTCTGGCCCAAATGCCGATGTGTTAATTAGGAACAGAATGAAGTTCCAAGAGGAAAGTAGGAAGTGCCTAGCTCTGAATCTCCCTGCTGGAGCCGACCCAGTCTCCTGCAGACAAGATGAGCAACGGTGCAACCAAAACATCGGTACAAAAAAAATCCTTTTCAACGGCTCTAGTTTTAAGTGGGGACTGATTTTGGTCAGAGGACAGATGTTCATGCAGCCTTCACTCTTCCCCAACCAGCTCAAAAATATCCGTAAGTAACGTTATGAACATGACCTGGATGCATCTGGTTTTCTAACTGAAAAGCAAAGGAGTAAGTTCAGCAATGCTTTTAAAATAAGACCATGGAGTTACACCATTAGAGCGCATGGGTCAACTGAAACTAGTTTTCTCCCATTTGCTCTAAGCATTTCTGTTCTGGTTAAGGTTCTGGATACTTCATTACACACAAGAAAGTCCAAGTGTGAGTTGTGCAATTTAGACTCAATTAGATATGGACGACCCAATTCATGGCATGTTCCAAAGGACTTGAGGAAACTAAGCAGCCATAGCATAAGATGGAAAGTCTGACCATGGATAACTAATTAAAAAGACAGAATAAGAGGGAAGAGCCAGCCAGGAGTTAACCCGTGGAGTCCCACAGGTTGAAAGGACTTGTGCCATTCAGATTTCGTTAAGTGACCTGGAAGAGATAGGTAGGTGACAAATCTGTTGACCACACCAAGGTATGCAAAAGAAAGAAGGATGGACTTGGACTCAACATGAAGAAAACTGCTCAAGGACCTCACGAGACTGAGCGACTGGGCAGTCACACAGCAGGATTTGAGACAGAATTACAATACAGAGCTGAAGGGACCCTCACGATGTCTTTGCCAGTAACTGCATGAGCGATTTTTTATTGCCGCTTCTGTCCCTCTTCCACCTGCAGCAAACAACAAATAAGAACATGCTTTGCCGCTCTTGAGATGAAGGCCTGGGAGAGGAACACCAAGGCACCCACGCTGTCACCCGTGCAGGGGCAAACAAAGGGGAGAAAGAACAGCCACGGCAGGGGGACACCGATGGATGCCACCTGGCAAGATCACAACAAAGGGCGAAACACTGAGGTTTTTTCCCAGCTCCACCAACCGCGTTTTGCTCAGCCAAAGGGGCAGAAACTGCCCAAGAGCCACACTTCAGTAGCCCCTTTGACAAAAGAGCAGTAGCTCCTTTGACAGCTACGTCCAGCACATCCTACCAGCTGTAACGCTCAGCGAGCTGCAGCTGTGCTTCCCCATAACGAGACGGTCAATCCGTACGCCTTCTGCTAGAACAGAACGCAGGTGCAGGCTCCGACACCTCTGACCTGCGCACCCAGCACCGGGCCACCAGACAGCGAGTTCAGCGCGGGGCTGGGCAAGGCAGCCCGCTCCGAGTTACCCCCTTCCCGGGCAGGAGCCGCCGGGGACCGCCCGCTGCAGGCCGGCTCGGGGGAACCTCCCGCCCGACAGCCGCGGCCCCCAACGGCCCTCGCCCGTTACAAGTGGGGCCTCCCCAACCGCCGCTCTCTGATTGGTTGCTGCGCCCACTGGGAGGGGTGGCCGGGCGCGCGGCCGGTTGGACCGTTGGCTGCCGCCGCTCCTCGCGCCCCGACGGCGGCCCCGCCTCGGCGATGGCGGGCTCCGTCAAAGGGGCGGCGGGGGGAGGCTGAGGCCCGACCCGGCCGCGGCGGGGCGGGGCGGGGCGGTGAGGCCTGCCGGGGCAGAGGGCCGTGACTGACAGGGCGAGCGGGGCGTGCTCCGGCGGGCCGCGACCCGCTGGTAAATCAACAACCCACGTCCTCGTCAGTAGAGATTAAAGTTCCGTTCTGCAATCAGAAGACTTTCAGAAAAAACGATGAATCCGTTTGTGGGTCTTCTCCTGTTTTTGGGTACGCTCATCTACTCCTACTTAGAGGCTTTTGTGAAGCTGTTTGTCCCCGTGAAGAGAAAGTCTGTCAGCGGAGAGCTTGTGCTCATCACGGGTGCTGGCCATGGCGTAGGGAGAGCGACTGCCTTCGAGTTCGCCAAGCGTCAAAGCAGGCTGGTTCTGTGGGACATCAATAAGGTAATGGTACAATTTGTGTCCTGGCTTGTTAACGTTCGAGGCCGCTGGCTTTTAGTCGTGTAGGAAGGGCTGCATCCAGGTTGCAACCGCAGCACCTCCTTCCACCTCAGCTCCCATGGGCTTGCGGTCGGCTTACCAGCTGGGACGCTGAGCGCCAGGAGAGGGTTTGGCCCCACTGGCACCGGAGGATGCGGGTGTCCGGGTCCCAGAGTGACTCAGTGCTAGGCAGCGAGGCAGCATGCCCAGCACGTCAAAGAGTACCTGCGAGAGGGAGGGCGGTGGTCAGCAAGCTGCTCTTGGAACCGCTGCCCAAGCTGGCAGAAAAAGGCACGCGCAGATCAGAAGCTCGTTTCTACAGAGAGGCAGGTGTACCTTCTGCGTGCTCTCTTTCTGGCCCCAGATATTTTGCGTACATAGCTGGAAGACGTGTCCGTGTACTCATATTGATGGGCATCACTGCGTTGAGCTGTGTGTGAGCCCCGCTGCCTTCTGGCGCAGTTACGCGTGTAGAGGGCTCCTTGCTAAACATTTACCCTAGCCCAAACTCTACTTCAGCTAAATGCACTAGAGCACAAAAAGGCATTGGCAAGTGGAGGACGGACAGGTACAAACATGCAGAGTATCAGTCAGTAGGGATCAAGGCAAACTGGTGTGCATAGGAGTGATTTGCTGTAGAGAGTCAGTGAGTGGCTGGGCAGCAGTGCACGCGAAACGTTCTGACACAGCGGATTAGAAACTGCAGAGGAGTTCATGGTGTCATCCTGAAGCTGCAAAAAAACCCCAGCCCACCAGAAACAAGCAAACAAAGAAAACCCAAGACAAGCCTAGCGTAAGGGGTTGCATAATTAGGAAGGATATTGTTGCATATTTTCAGTGTCTGTTCATGGTAGGCATCATAGCTAAGGCCAGGCTCTGGAGGGGCGGGAGGAGGCATGGTACCGGTCTCTCCATGTGTAAAGGGCTGCTGTTGTGTTGTCCGTGTTCACTGGAGTGGGGGAAAAATGAATAAACTTAGTAGCGAGTGAACCTGGCTTTGGTGCTGGGAAATAGATTACAAGGGTGGGTGTAAGCAGGCCCTGAAATACAATGCCGAAGGAGGTGGTGGATCCCGAAGGTTTTAGGAGCGTGCTTCCCGGATCCAACTGCCTTGAGAAAGGCCTCGTTCCTGGGGGCCATCAACCTTCAGCAGCAGCTGGAGCGGAGTGGAGCTGCCCGGTCACCCACCCCAGGGACGCGCACAGCTCCTGTCCCAGGCCATTTGTGAAGTGGGGGTTTTCACTGCACAGCTCCCCGTTGGCACGGCTTTCTGGCACCTGGGGACAAGCCTACAGCAAAGTGACTTCCGCACTCACTCAGCGGGTTGACATAATGCCTTAGGGGAGCCTTCTGTTCTGTGTGTGTCAAATGCTTTTCTCGTGAGAGATGTGTCTCTGCACTGTGCACTTTGGAGCCCACCTCTGTTCTCCCATCCGGTCTGTGAATACAGGAAGGCACTTTTCTTATCTGGGGGCAGTCAGCTGGGCCTGTGTTTGAAGAGCTCTGCTTACAATCACGGTGTCTGCCTGCTGTGCTGTGAAAGTCACCGAGTGCCCCCTTTCTGCAGCCTAGCAATGTATGCTTTACAAAGGCAAACTCACTCTTGTTGCCACATTCTTTCTGGCAGTCACTCTACGCTGCTCCAAAATTTAAGGTTGGAATACTCGTCCTCCTGTGGACCCCGGCTACAGCTCTTTGCCTGGGTAGCCGTGAGCTGTTGAGGGGCTTGGCAGTGGTTATGCGATCAGGACAAATCTTCAGCCTCTACCTGGTCTGCCGTAGTGCCCAAGCAGCACCACGTGGGCAGGGTACGGTTTCACATGCATGTCTTTCTTTTCTGCCTCTTACAGCATGGCGTTGAGGACACGGCAGCAGAATGCGAAAGGCTGGGAGCCACTGTTCAAGCCTTTGTGGTGGACTGCAGCAAAAGGGAGGAAATCTACAGTGCTGCAGAGAAGGTAGGGGAGCAAGGGCACATCCAAAGGCTTACCCAAACGTGCTCGATTTTCAGACAAGTCAGGAAAACAAGAGAAGAGGTGAGGAGAAATAACTGGACTCCAGACGATCCAATGTGAATCAACAGAAGCCGCTTATTCAGCACAGATCATCATCTTTTAGACCCTGTGTTGTAGCCGTACACGCCACTCGCTTGTTTCTGATTAGCTAGTTACACTCTCCACGTGCTGTCCGTGCAGTTCATTCACACAGCAGATTGGTTACAAGAATTCACATAGTAAATTGCTCAGTCATTAGCACAACATGTTTTCTACCTTCTCAGTTCCCGTTTTTCCCATGTACTAATTCCATCTTCTACCACCTGTTTTGCTCTTAATCTAATCTCTCACAGTAGGGAGGCTGGCTCACATGGCCATTTTCTCTCAGACACATTCCTACAAAGAGGGGTTGTGTGCAAATCATGCAAGCCCTGGAATCTGCCCACTTGTTGCCGCTTCCTGTGCGGAGAGCGAAGTAGCGCTTCCGAGATCACAGCCAGCCTCATCCTGTTTTGTGAGGCTCCAGCCTATCACGCCTCGTTGCCAAGTTTGTTCTTTTGACTTCCGGCCCCTGAAGGAACTTTTGCCTTTTAGTTTCCTGAACAGCACATGGACAACAGTGGGGACATTTGAAACATTTCATTGTAAAGGATATGGTCCAGCTGGCTCAAAACAGTCTGAACGTCTGTAGTCCCAACTGTGACTACACAGAGCACACTGTGTCTGTAGGCAACGTGTGGAAGACTGTAAATACTGGTAGCATTTAAGGGAGAAGCATCAGATCAAAAGCAGATTTCCTGGTACTACTGCACAGTTCCTCCCACAGGGTCTTCCTCTCCCTAAAAGCAACAACGTTAAGAGTTGAATGAATTGTCTTCCCCAGCCTTGCAATTTTTTGGTAACAAATGACACGCACCTTTCTGGTTTTTTTTCTGTCCAAAAGGTGAAAAAGGACATTGGCGATGTCTCCATCCTGGTGAATAACGCTGGTGTGATTACAGCTGCCGACCTGCTCTCGACTCAGGACCACCAAATTGAAAGGATGTTTGAAGTCAACATTCTTGCTCACATGTGGGTAAGGGCCACTACCATCTTCATACCTACCTTCATTTGGGAGCATTGTTGAGGAGGTATATTTAGACTAACAATTATTTTCAGCTGCCAGTGAATGACAGAAGCGTCTTTCGGACGTGTATAGCACAGGGGCACCCAGCTAGACTGACTGTTGGGAAACTTGATTGACCTGACTCACGCTGACCTGAGCCTGGCCCCGTTTTTTCATTTCGGCTTCATCCGAGCGTGGGTTGGTCTCTGTTGTAGGTGGATTTGTGATCCTTATCGCATCAGGTAGTTTGGGCACCCGCAGCTGAGCACCGAGACCCTGCAAGTAGAAGATACACGGCTGAAAAATACAAAGCAAAGCTTTTATCAGCTGACCCACACAAAAGGCAGCTGGCACACTGGCACACTGGGCCACCGAATGGCCAGGCGAGTGCAGGTTGGGCAGGGCTGGGGAGGGCCAGCCCTGCAGCTCCCAGCAGAGCCCAGCCAGAGCGGCACAGTGAGGACTGGCCCCTCCCTGACTGCACCCACCAGCATGGCCAGTCTCCCCGGGTGCTCTTCCCCTCGCGGTTTGTACCTCGCTGTGTCACCGCCTTCCCTCCTGGTTCCACGAGGTACTTCCGAGCCCATCTCCCATCACTCCTGCCCCTCCTCGTGACTGCTGCCTCTCATCTCTCTGCGGACTTTCTCCCAGCAGTCTGAGTCGAGGTGGGCCCTACCAGAGCTGGGCACTGGGTCTTTGGCACGCCTGCAGCTGACCCCTGGGGTAGGCAGCTGTCAGCAGGGCTTGCAGAGTGGGAGGGTTTCAGCTGTTAAGGACTTGTTGTTTGTGGCAGACGAAAAGAGAAGCTATAGATTGACAAACGTTTTATTGTGAGGTTGTTGGGGTGAGACACTGGCAGCGCTGCTGCTGACACCCGTAACCTAAAGAGCAGCATAGGAAAGATGGGAGAATCAGCTGCTGTTTATAGCCGACTTCCTGAAATATTCCCATTTGGAAACTAGGTTGCCAGTTGTACCACCTGAATGGAGAACAGGTATCTCTGTGGCTCTGAGAATCTGAGGTGCTGTGCAGGGCATAGCATTAGCACTAGCATTAGTCACTGAATTAATGATAGTCAGGGTCAGTGTTGAATATGCCTGAGAAAACATTGTTCTTTTCCTCCTTCCCTGTCTCCCCCTGCATTTTTGTCTCCTGTTTTAAATGACTTTCAAGACCACAAGAGCTTTTCTGCCAACCATGATGAACAACAACCACGGTCACATTGTCACGGTGGCTTCAGCAGCGGGTCATTTGGTGACTTCCTTCATGGTGGCTTACTGGTAAGTGATTTTAAAATCTGCTCTCTTCCTTTTTTTTTTTTAATTGTGTCTTCGCCGTCTGCAAGCACAGACGTTTTCGTTCAAAGAATCCTCCCACTGAATACGGTACGTCCAAAGGACCATGCCAAGGTGGAAAAAAGCACAACAGCCAGCACTTAAGGATGCCTGGAGGTTCCCACCGATTTGCTTATTAGCTCTGACTGAATGAGGAGCAATGCTTGCATGAAGGAAGGGTCATGTGACTCATCGACTAATGAAAGCTTCTCCTTTTTTTCTCTCCCTCACCGATCCAGGCTTTTGCTTAGCAGCAAAAAAGGTATCCCCTTCCCTTCTCCTTCTGAGAAAGCAGCGCTTCTGTGAGTTGTTGCAGTGTTGTAAAGTAAACCCCTAATGAGTAGCTTTTGGTCTTTCTACCATTGTGGTAGTGACTAGTGTATAGAAATACTTCTGCCATCATGAGGTTAAATTGCCTTTCTACTTGAAACACATCTAGAAAAATCACTGTACGTGAACAGAAAAACTGGTAGATTGCATATTGTCATTCTGCGTCAGATCTAGCCTTCTATAACAGCAGCTCCCGGCAGAGCAATCTTCCCCTGGGAACACTCCTTAGAGCCTCACTCGCTGTCAGCAACGCGAGAACTCCCCAGCCAGGGATTTTACTGGGATGACACTGTCCAAATGAATAGCACTCAATAAACTGATTCTCTGGCTCCACTGTCTTTGGAGTTAATTTATACTCCTGGCCTGCTCCAGTTTCTGTGGCAGTATGTTTCTCACCTTTTGCCTGCGTATCGCTCCTCTATTTCAAAGCTCACATGCAAATGTCCCAAGACACTCCTGCGTGGTATGAGAAACAGTGGAGATTTTTTTGCCATTTCGACTCTGCCAGTCCTTCTTAATTTTACAGACTGAAGCTGAATTCCTTCTAAGAATCTTCTCACGTGGGAAGAATAGGAAGTCCATCAATTGATGCAGATTAGTTCCCATTTTCTGAGAACTCTAAGAACATTCGTCTGTCTGTTCACCACTAAGGTGACTTTTTCTGAAAGACACCCGCTCTGCGTCCCACAAGTACTGCTGTAAGCAGCAATATCGACTCCAGCACTACACTCTGGCACAGGGGAAGTTAGATTTATTCCCTGCCCTTTCCTCTCAGGTGGACAGCATTTTTTGCCTCCTAGTAAGTGCTGTGTGATCTTTTAGGCCATTTCCAGGTGTAGGAAGTTAAAAATAGTATTTCTGCCTTCTGATGTGGGCTTTTTCCGCTCCTGCAGTTCAAGCAAGTTTGCTGCGGTTGGATTTCATAAAGCTCTGACAGAGGAGCTGTCTACCCTGGGAAAGGATGGGATAAAAACTACGTGTCTTTGTCCGGTTTTTATAAACACGGGATTTGTCAAAAACCCCAGTACAAGGTAACTATCGAAACTCTGTTTTCCTGTCCTTCCTTTGCATCAAGGCACTACATATTAGCCCCAGCTTTAGGCTGACTATAGAAGCTGACGATATAAAACCAGTATATAGCGTTGGCTGAAGAAAATCTGCGGTGTTCTTTAACCCACATAGCGATTGCCTTTGACTGACCTGAGTTTGTGCATATGTGAAGCATCCTACATCAGCTGGTCCCACCCCTGTTTTACCACAGTAGCTCTTACGTGTATGCTTTCCCATGTAGGCTTGGAAAGATTTTGGAGATTGAAGAAGTTGTAGAGGCCCTGATGGAAGGAATACTGACCAACCAGAAAATGGTTTTTGTTCCATCAAATCAACGCATTGCTTTACTTCTTGAAAGGCAAGTAGAAAAATAAACAAAAAAACCCTGAAAACCTTTCACCTGCATCAAATATAACTTGCTGACTGTACAAGCCTGAAGTTACAAGCTTGTAACATCTGATTCAAGATTAAGTTTCATTTTAGAACACATTGAGTTTTATTCCACAACACAAGTTAACCAAATAGTGCAGTGATTCTTTCTAATGACAACAGCAGACATCATACATAAAGATTTTTCTGAGCCCTCTTATAGGTCCTTGTGATGCACTTTCTCCAGCTAGATCTTCTCAGTGGAGAACCCAATTGCTCTACAAGCTGATAGGGAGGGAGGGGGAGTGCAAGAGAACACATTTTCTTCATAGATCGCCATTTCCCTTTTGCCTGCAAACAACACTTTCGCTGAAACTGCAGCTTCACAGAAGTTTCAGACAGAGCTGAGGACCTGCTACTTATTTGTTTCTTCATGTCAACACCAAAGACTGAGTTCACGGGGGCTGGTAAAGTTGCTTCAAAAGGTCTCTATAGCTTAGCTCTGCCATGTAGCAAGATTTGTCCTCTCAGATGTCTTTAATATCCAGTGCAGCTGCTCTGCTGAGGGGATGTTTTCACCACAGTTCAGGTTCCAAATCTGGAATTAACATCAGAACAGCTAAATTAAGTTTTCAGTTAACTACTACAGTATCTCATGAAACAGTAATTTCCTGTTTGGGAAAGCTAGCAAACTTGGGTCTACCCCATATTTCTTTTTATGAGGAGGTGTAAAGATATTTGGTGTTTGTTTTTTTCCCCCCAAGAATTCTCCAAATTAACCAGATAAGTTTTTGAGAGCAAAGAGAAAGCAAATGCACACATCTGTGTTCAATATTAAAATTTCCTGGATTCTGCGGCAATATTGCAAGCCAAATACTGCCCAGTAGATACCTGTCCTGGAACTGTCATTAAAGCAGATGGGTGGGATTGGAGTTAAAACTATTCACATATTGATGAGGCCTACATGCTCTTTGGAAATAACGCCTGGTTTAAGTCTTGGTCTCAGTCCATGTGTGTGCGCACACATTCCGCTCCCAGAGCAGCTCTTCCTTCACCTGTGGCGCTGCTTTTTTCTCCATAATTTAAGTCTCTTATCCTACATTTACTGTCATGTTATTATCTCTTTCAGGTTGCTTCCAGAACGTGCCCTGAATGTTCTGAAAAAGCTGACTGATGTCAAATTTGATGCAGTCGTTGGGCAGAGAAGCACCCAGTGAAACGCGAAAAATGATTCTCATTTCCCAGAGGCACGAGCAAGTGAAAACAGAACATGTGCTGAGCATAGTACAGCTGGTTTGATGCAGAGCAGAACTAAGACAGATGCTTCCAGGCCCCCATTGCCAAGCACCTAAGGGTTTGTTCCACACCTGCAGCAGGGACACGCCTGCGTAACGTGGAGTGATAACAAAGCAGAGATGCAGCTCTTGAAGTCTAAAGGGCTGCTTTGTCTGTGCATCGCATTGCCTCTGTCTCCTAGTGCTGAGGCAGAGGGGAATTCCCACGAAGGCCATTTTTGGGACAGCACAGATGCCTACTTAAGTGCAAAGGCATTGCCTGAGAATATGTTGATCCAAACTCATCCCTGAGAGCGAAGGTATCTTGCAAGAAGCAATTTATAGAGCAGGTGGGTGGCCTGTTTCACCTCAGTGTCTCTTTTCCAATTTAAAAGCAATGATGTGCTCTATATTGAACACTCGCAGTTTCGTGTGCTTCTGTAGTGAGTACCTGAAAGAATACAGCCTCATTTGTAATGTAATACCTAATTACATCCATTATCAGTTATGCATTAGCACCATGCCTTATTCCAAATAAATACAGTTTGTTAACACAAAGGCGTCTTCAGCAGTGAAAGTCATGACCAGGTTCTAGAGGTTCAAGTAATACACCCTTTGCGCCTATCATTTCTCACACTGCTCATCTGCAATTCCCAGGCACCTTCCTGTGAAAACTGTGCAGTATTTCTCTAAAAATTAGTGTGCCCTCCTAAATTTCGTGCATGCTAGAGCATGTGATTTATTACATGAGAATGCAGACCAAGCTGGACTGTTTTTCTCCTTACGTTACAAGGCAAATAATCCAACCTAATGAAAATCCTGCAGTCTGTCTGCTTCAGTATGCCTAAGTCGGACTCGTGTATTCAAAGAGCAATGTTATGCTGAGCTGGGAAAGCCGTTGTTCATGTGCATCAGGAAAGTTTGAGTTGAAATCCACAAGGCTTCTGCACCCAGGCACAATGCAAGAGAAGGCCTGAACTCCTGGAAACTCCTGAATACGTGTTCATTTTGACTAATTAACACATTCATCACAGCACTAATTTACACCCATACACACACCGGAGAGCACATGTGCCTCCACAGAACCTCTTTTACTTCCGTCTCTTCAAACACATCTGCATCAGCCTAAGGGCTTATGTATTCCACCTCTCTGAAACGCTGCCTCGCTGACTGGAGAAGATGCGGCAGCAACAACATCTCTGTGTGATCGTGCTCTTTACCTTCCCAACCCTGCTCTGCCCCTTCCAGGTGCAAGGGAGCGGCGCAGCAAGGATTCTTGGCAGGAGAAGGTGGGGGTGACGCCGGCATTGCACCGACGGGGCACTGCCCCGCAGCTCCTCAGCAAGGACAAGGACGCAGAGAAGGTGCCACAACAGTGAAAGGGTCAGCCGGAGTCTGCCGACCACCAGGCCAGGCTGCAGGGACGGGGCAGGTCCCTGGTCACACCGAGAAGCGAAGCCACATCAGGATCCGTGAGGTACAGAGCCAGGCGCGGCACACCCACAGCAGAGCCCACGCAAGGGCTGGGGCCAAGGCCAGGGCTTAAATGCGGGTGCCAGGGCCAGGCAGCAGAGCGTGGGCAGGGGAAGGCTCCAGGTGGCCTTCTCACCGCTCCTCATCACAAGCTAGTGGCTTGCTCTGACGGCACCTACCTTGACCAGGAGTTAAACCCCCAAAGGTCTTTGGCCTTTGGTGCAAGAGAACAGCACCTGATGAAACATGGGTCAAAGACCTCTTCAGAGCACAGATCATCTTTCCACCTACTTGTGCAACTCCCAGCTGCGCCAGGCACTTGCTGGCTCGCAGCCATCTGAGGGAGGTCTGAACACACTGTCACCTCTGGCACAGCTGGAAATGGGTGGCTTCCAGTAGAATCCATCCTGCTCACCTAAACATTTCATGTTGTTCTGTAAACTGAGGTTCTTTAGCAAAGGGAGAGCTCTCGTCATCCAGCCCTCCTGCTCTTAAGTGGCAACAGGTAGAAGTTTGTGCTGCCAGCAGCACAAAGGGGTGGTAAATGACACAAAAATGGGTTCCCTTTTGCTCGCGTAACGTTCATTTAACAGGACATTCAGGTTCAGGGTGTGTCAAAGCACAAGTTCCCTGCTCGGGAACATCTGCTTCAAAGTGCAAGATTCCTGTAGCCAAGAAAGGAGAAGAAAGAAGGGGCTTGCAAAATTCAGGGCATCAAAAAAAATTTTTTTAAAAGTCAATTAAAGCATATTAGGCATGGGTTGTATTTAAAACCAAGACCCTCCAAACCCCAAAACATTTGAGAAGCCCGTTTTGAGTTCTGAAGGATAAAGGAGGCCAATTTGCATGCATGTTCAGCAAGTAATTTTGTAACTCTGGTTTCCCTGCCTCGGAGGCAGCCCCCAAATCTGAGAAGAGGGATTTAATGTCTTCTGTTTACTCTGAAAATTCAGCACTTGCTACGAGGACGGGCCTGTCACAACTGAGAGCCACTTGCTCTTCTCCACGTTGCCCAAGACTGCAAGCCTTCTGCTTGGCATAAAGAAACAGACACAAAGCAAGCATTTAAGCCTTCGTCTCCTGAACACCAGCGACAGAATTGAACCATCAAGCCTTCTGCTTCTGGGCTCCTCGGTTCTCTTCCTGGCCACAACAAACAACTGAACCTTATCCCAAAGTCTGGATCATTATGGGTGCCTAGCAGGAGCCTCTGCGAGCAAGCTTCATAGAGCCGCCTACAGCTAAGTGCCAAATTTGAAGAGCAGAACCTCGCACCCTGGCTTAGGACTCCTTATGGGTCAGGTTAGCGACTCTGGCCTCGCGCTCTGCCTTCTCCCTGATGTGTCTCGTGGAGTTGGCACTTCTCTGCCCTGCCTGCCTCCTCCGTCTCGGCCACAGCACTGACTAGAGCCTCGTGCCAAGGAAATGACAGCACTGCTGAGCTGTGCAATTAGGGTCTGGCCCAAATGCCGATGTGTTAATTAGGAACAGAATGAAGTTCCAAGAGGAAAGTAGGAAGTGCCTAGCTCTGAATCTCCCTGCCGGAGCCGACCCAGTCTCCCGCAGACCAGATGAATAATGGTGCAGGTTAAGCACTGGGACATTGGCTAGAGGTCTGTGGAGCTCCTTCCACAGCTCTTGCAGATGTTCCACATCCAGAAAGCACAGGAGTGTGAGAAGTCACCAGGGATTTGATGTACCGGATGCACTATGCATTCCCTGAGCTGCTGGACCCAGCATGCAGATACCGCTGCTGTGACTTCCCTGCTACCTGACAAGAGGCTCTGTCACCCAGCGTGGGAAGCATGAAAGAGAACTATTGGTGCCACAGGCCTTATAGCTGTGTTTGTAAGCTACATGCCCAGGCACCATGCTCATGCAGTTTTGCAGTCATCCGTATCCTTTGACATCCATGCTGTCGAAGCGTTAGCATGCTTCCTGGTCCATAACTGTGTCTGACAGCACACGCTCCTGCATAACGTGGGGGCTGTGCTTACCCGGGTACAGAGCTGCTTGGGCATGCAATGTGGGTGAGACCGTCTGTTTTGCAAGAGGAGTGGAAGTTCACGCACACAGAAACCTTCTGAGGACACCACCCGAATCACCACTGAATAAAACAAAGGAGCGGCTGTGATAGTTTCTCTTTGTCCACTATATAAGCAGACCTGACTGAAATTTGAGAGGTTCATTATTAGAAGAATAACATTTAGCAGCAGTATTTAATGACAGTATTTAACATTCATAATTACTGTCTTCATCATGATAGGTAACATTTTCAAGAGTCTCTAAGTGGCTTCATCTCACCTTGGTCACATCGAGTCTTATTGAATTTCTAATAGCACAGATTAAAGCTCCCCACAGCACTGTAACCTGATTTGTGTCAGTTTGTCCGGTCACAGCCTTCTTGGAAGCTGCTCATGGCCAGCAGCGTCTGTGCCGCGTACATACAGGCTAGTACCTTTCAAACACAGGGATGGATTTGGGAAGGATTGCTTGGCTTTTTGTATTCAGAAATTTAGCCAGTGAGGCATTGCTGAATTGGAATTTGCTGAAATGTATTTATGCAAAACCTAAAATGCTTTGGGTTGATCAAAACTAGGGCACTCTGGGCACATCATGTAATCCTTTCATCTGTTTTCTACTGAATTTTCATCACCTCTGACCTCTATAAAATACACAGCGGGGTAGGGAATAACAACCCAAACCCATTAAATAGTTATATTTTAGGTAATTACGATTATCCCCATTTTTCCATGGATAATGTTCTGGTTCTTTCACAAACAGGCCAGCTCAAATAGCAGTGTTATTTAGTTGGATGGTTTTGCCTTTAAAAACTCTAAAATGTGCACCTCCTCCTAAACATAGTATATGTGTATTCTGTGTGGAACTGCAAACCTCCAGCCACTCATTCTCAGATAAGCATGGATTTATAAGACATCTTCCTGCTTTTCAGCAGAATTGTGTTCTATTCAGGAAAAAAGGATGCTATTTCTTGGGGATTGTTCTGCCTGCCTCTGCTTCACATTGAAGGGCAGCTTTTTTTATGGACCAAGAGGAAAGGAGATAAGCTTTAGCACATGGCACTGCACCAGAAACGGGAAACATGGTTATGAGATAATAGCAAGCCAACAAACTCATTTTCACTGTGAAACTGTCCTGGGATGGATGCCTAGCATGTGCTCCAGCAGCACTTGTGTGCCTTTACTCAGGCGCAAATTTTTGGTTTTTTTTCAAATTGGCCTGGAAAACATATTTTTCACAGAAACCGCTCTCTAATGGAAAGAGAATAGTCAAAGTTAGAGAACAATTAAAATAAGAAGAGTAACTATTCTCATACACCGCTTGATAAACAAGTGGAGCTGGCACAGAAGGATCAGCCACCCTGCACAGCCATCAGCTCTTGCTGACCTGTATGGTTCTCCTCTGCCCGAGAAAATGAAGTAAAGCCATGGCCAGGGTGTCACCGAAATCGGGAATGAACTTCTTCACACCAATGTAGTCTTAAGAAGCAGGCATTCTTTTATTCAGCACCAGGGACACGGGGGATCTCTCCATCTAACACGTCCACCAAATGTGAGATTCACAGAGACTTATACCCGTACACAATATGCATGGTCATTACATTTCTCAGCACTCATTTCCGTATTCATTACACTTCCTAGCAACCATTTCCATATTCACATCACCTTGGCACACGCGCATCAAGTCTGCTGGGAGCTTCATGGTAGGTTTTGGGTGGTTCCTAGTGGTTTTCGTGCAGGACTGAACTCTTGGTCATTCTTGCCTTATAAGGCCTTAACTTGGAGCATCATTCTGTTTGTCGGGGTCTTTGACCACTATGGCTGGTCGGAGCTGATAATAGAGGAATCTCTGTGTGGACTGGGGAAGATAAATGCAGAAGCTTTTTTAACTTCTCCATTTATTTTGCAAGCTTGTTATCGGTCCCTCCAGTCTCTCCGAGGATGTGGTATTCTTCGCTGTTTGTTCTTCACAAGGAGTTCTAGTTACACATTTACCTATTTACCACACCACTGGTATGTAACAAGGGCATCTCACATCAGCAGTGCTGCAGCAAAACCTGCCCCTGGAGCAGCAGCAGAAGCCTTGTGCAATCACCATAAACTGCCTGGCCTAAAATAGAACTCTGCTGCTGGCCCACTGTTCAACACCAATGGAGCACACGTTCCTGTTTTTACTGTGAAGCTTTTTTTCCCCTCTTTCCTAACAGCGCATCCTGCCGCAGCAGCAAAACCCTCACGTGCGGTGGCCTCCCCTCAGCGCGTCGTTTTCCCCGTTTCGTTTCTTAAAAGGCAGCACTGGAACTACAGGTGCCGCGGCCTACTCCAGCCCTCGCAGCACACGCCTCCCTCCCGCCCGGGCAGGTACAGCCTGGCTCCCGTGGAACGCCGAGAGAGGTACGAACTGCAGCACCGCCTCACACACGAAACAAACCGCCCCCCCCACCTCACCACAGGGCGGAGGGGAGGAGGGGAGGAGAAGCGCCTGGTTTTCGTACCGCTGCAGGCCCAAGCTGCAAGGCGCACCGCACGGAGGAGCCCGCCCGGGACGCGGCGCTCACCACCTCGCCGCCGCCGCGGAGTAGTGCGGTGCGGGCACCGCCCTCCCGCCCCGGCGCATGCGCCGCGCCCCCCCCCCCGCTCCTACTCGGCCGGCCCTCCGCCGGACCCCGGCTCTCGGCGGCTGCACCGCAGGTGAGCGGGGCGGGGAGCGGGAGGGAAACGGGTCTCTCGTCCCGGCCGGGCCGCCGCCCCTGTGCTGTCCCCCAGGCCCTTCCGCCGCGGCTGCCGTACCGCCCTTGGTCAAGGCCCGCCGCCATGGTGGGCTCCTCTTGCCTTTATGTAACTCGCCTCCCCCTCCCCTCAGGTGTAACGGAGTGGCGGCCCCGCTTGCTCCGGCGCGGGCGGACGGGATGGTTTTTTCGCCTCCTCGCGGTCCCGCATGTCCGTTCTTACCCCGGAAACGCCCCCGGCCGCTCCACGACGGGCCGGAGGGCGGGTCGGGCCGGACCCCGCGCCTCTGAGGCGCTCCCTCAGCCGGGGGGACGGTAACGGGCCCTGCTCCCTTTCCTTGCAAACGGCTGTTGCCATGACTGACTTCAGAAACTCGAACTGAGCGTAGATTTCGTGTAAATTAATCTAGGATTGGTGCAAAACTCCCAGGGCTGGATTACACCCCCTGCAGTAGCGCACACGGGTGGCAGGCTGCCTGGGCTGGCCTCTCCTCAGCAGCAGGGAGCTTGGCCTTCGGGAGGCACCCGTGGAGCCCTGCGCTCACAGAGCGTGTAGCTACACTACGATTTGAGCACAGAGACAAAAACACGCAAGTAAACCCGGCTGGGAGTCTGCGCCTTTCAAGATGCTGCATGTAACACACTACGGTGGAGACCGCAGCCCAAGAAACCAGTGCCCTGGTCAGCTTACTATTGACATCTTGTAAAGGATAACAAGTAAAATCACTTGAGTTATCCCAAACCAGATATTTCTTGTCTTAAAAAACAGCAAGAAATGACCTGTTGCTACTGGGGAGGGCCTCAGGAATTCCTAGCCTCTCCTTTCTTTGCAAATAAATGAGAATTTCAGATACCACAGCTCCACCAGCTCTTTATATTCCTTGTTTGAGTTTCCTTCCTGCTTTGATAGGTTCCACTTTCACATCTCCACACAAGCTGATTGCTTACTGGCTGCAGGGAATTACCAGTTAATCAAGCTCTTATCCTTAAGGAGTGTGGAGGTAGTTCACAAACCAGATAGGGCCTCCTGGTTCATAGATCTGCGTTTCTGCCTTTGCCTAGTCGTTCCTATGTATCCTGCAGTAGTAAAAGTTATAAAAATTCAGAGATACCTGGCTTTCTGTGCCTGTTGCAAAGGCTTCTGGAAGTATAATCAAGAAACAATTAACACGTGTGACTATAGCAAAGTGCCACAGCAGGTAAAATAGCTCATCAAATGTTAATAAGCTAAAACCAGACCAGTTGTGTCATATATGGCTTCGATTGCTTGTAATGGAGGTTAAGCTGCAAAAGGTTCAGTCACCTTTAAGCAATTGGGTCTGAGGTTTTTGAGTTAGTTGCGTGGACTCCTCTGTAATCTCTGTGTGAACTCTTGTGCTGTGTAAGAAGTGTAACATGCCAATGTTGTACCTGTAGTTTCTGTACAGCGTGTGATTAGCAGTGTACTCGTGACCTGATTGATTTTATAAATTGTTAGTGGGATGTCAGTAGCCTGTTATCCAGTTTTCTAGTTGGCCATTTATTTGTAAAAGCAAGTTTAATCGGTGTGGTGACAAGAGGATATAATGATGGTGTAATTGCTGGCAGTGATGTGATGCATAGTAGCATGTCAGCCAGTGTCTTAGTTCTTCCTCAACAGGCTTCACCAAACAGATTTTGCAATAATAATTTCTTGCATCAATAGTTGTAGCTTCTTGGGTTGTGAAGCCTTTTAATGTATTACCTCTGCCCCCCCTGCTCCTGATTTCAAAGAGATTTTGAAGGAGTCTTACAGCTCTAGGACAAAAGGAAGATGATATTGCTTTGTTATTTGAGCCATTTGACTTGTGACTGTAACATGAGGTTGCAGCCTCAGTGAATCTCAAATCTAGACAAGAGTATGATAATGGTTGGCAGCTAAGGCAGGGAGCCCTGAAAGGATGGGCATGGTGGGTGTACGGGAAACAGTTTCGGGAAACAGCTCTGGGATGCTCTGGTGGGTACTGTGCCTTGATTGACACGTCCAGGATAAAGGGCAGCTGGCAAATGAGTTAAAAATTATTTCGCTCTCTGTTAACACTTCCCAGGAAGGGCTGGACTAGGCACTGCTGTGGAGACCATTAAACTACTGTTATTTTTAATCAGGTCCATCAGAGAAGACAATAGTGCCTCTCCTTGTTAAGGGCCTGTGTTACCCGTGTAACAAATAACACAAAAAAAATAATACATGTCAGTTTTTGCTACAAAGAACCTTTGAAATACTGAAAGGATCTAGAAATTGTCTATTAGTATTGTCTTAAGAAATTTTTTTTATTGGTTTCTACAAAAGGGAGCCTGGTGGTTTTAAACAAGCTAAATGAGTTACATGTGCGGTTTCGGATTTTTTTTTCCTGTTAAATTTACTTTCTGCTGAAAAGTATGGTAGGTTTAGACTTGCAATACAGTGTGTAACTTGAACTTTCCCATGTTTTCCAACCTTGTCTTATTTGACCTAATTAGCATGGGAATCTGAGCAGTTTTGCATGAAGTTTCCATAACTCCTTTCACGGAACTGGTAAATGGAGAAGGGGAGAGCACTGAGGCTTTTCTACACTATTTTGTCTACCTGGTTTTTTCCCCCCACGTTCCTTCTTGGTGATGCAGCTGTAGCCAGACTGAACAGCGAACAGCTGCTTGGGCAGTCCCTGCCAAAGCTGCTGCTTGGCTGCAGTTTGCACTGCAGCTGCCTCCTGCCCCTCTTACTTCTCTCCCTCTGTCTCTTCCTCAGCTCTGCCAGCTGCCCTCTCTTCTAGTCTTCGAGTTTTCTTAGTACAACACAGGACAACAGCTAGACTTGTTCTACTAGCTAGATGAAACTGGAGAAGATCTTGTCATTGCGTATGCTTATCTAACCTTGTGGTCAGCAACACCAGCATTTAATTACCCACAGAGACTCATCAGGCTCTCTATTAGACAAGTTAGTTTTACGCAGCGGCATGTACAAACTTGTGTATTTATATGCATGCAGTCTGTTCGTACTCAAGTCACTTCCGAAACCTCCCTGCTCATAGGGCTACAAACTTTGCATTTACAGAAAGCAAATTTCTTTCATCTCTTTCAATTAAAAGGCCCTTTTGTTTTCTGACTGAAGTTAACTGCCCTTCTCTGCACAGATCGTGATGTGATTTTTTTTTTTGTCTGTCTTGTGGGTCGGTAACCAAAATTATATACTGGATAGTTAGTGAAACTTCACCTCTATCTCGATTTCTCCTGGACTTCTGCCTTCTGTTTTCCAACTTCAGTACCACTGCTCACAAAGAGCATTGGATTTATGGGTATCCTAATACCTCTCATCTGAACACTGCCTAGTTGTGGTTATAGTGGGAGTCTTCATTTTGTTTCTGTTTGTATCACTGAAATATCTTCCTTTCTTGTGCCAGTGGAAGAATGAGGACGATCCCCTTTTTCTGGGGCACTGTCTCCTGAGGTACCTGGCAAGGGGAGGAAGCCATGTACTCCAACATCTAGATTGGCCTGTTGGCCAGGATTGCTGGAGTTTAATTTCATGACAGGGGAAAACAGAGCGATGTTCATTCATGTCCTGCCACTAACATCTTCCATTTCTTTTTGCTTTAAAATTATTTGAGGCATTTTACCTCTACTGGACCTAAGTACTGTATGTGACTCTAGGAATTTTACACTTAATTCAGTTTCGGATTTAGTTAGAATGTGTAAATCAAAATTGCTTCACTTTAGGATGTTACTGTTACCTGAATTGCATCAGATATAAGATAACGTGCTTGTGTTCTGACCTGCCATCACTGCTTGCTTTTCTAAGTTTGATAGTGAGGAATAGCTAGGAGGGGGTCCTCAGTCCTCGCCTGAGCACCAGAACATCAGCTCTGGGGTCTGGAACAGCTACACTCTGAGAAGAGCAGACACCATCAATATTTCTAAATATTTAACTTGGACAAGAAAATTGCTGATGTACTCTCAGCAAACAATGGTGAGCTATAAACAACGTGTGGTTTAGGTTTTTGGTTTTTTTTTATTCGGACAGTTACTCCTTCATGGAAAGTGTCAAGCAGCTGTCTACAAGGAATAACAGATGATGTTATGAATGAGGCACTTCCTTTAGTTTCTTTAGAGTCAGTCACTTTCTGTGATGGTCACTTACACTCTTTAGTCTAGTCAAAATACAAGACTGTACCAAGGCTGGAAGACGTAATTGCCAAGATGAGAAGGGAGCACATGTTATTGAGGTTTTGAATGGCCATGTCAGTGTTTTCTTCTAGAGAGGAAAGATGGTGTGTGTAAGTCTGCAGCATTCACCCAGTTGTAAACTAACCTCAAGTAGCTGGATGTTATTGTTGCATTACTGTTGATTTGGGGAGCAAATCTGTAAATGGCCCTTCTCTCTCAGTTTGTGGATTCTTAGCATATAATTAACAGAGCATCATGTATGCTAACCCAAATGCTGATTAATCCTCCTAGCTAGTGGTTCTTAAACTAGTGAACTTCTATATAATTAAAGATGTGAAAATACAACTTCAACTTCTTGCTCTTTTAAAATGCTATCCCTTTAAGGCTGTGCAATGACAAAACTATTTACTGTTCCACTTCAAGGTGGAAGGAGGAGTAGGTTTGGAGTTGAAATATACTAACCTTCATGACTTCTGAGTGAACTTCAGATTTCCAGACTTCAGTGATTCAAGCACCACTAAAACTCATTTCTCTTCTATTTAAAATCTGGTAACAGTAAAGGCCTGCAGCTAAGCATTCAGATCAGCCCAAAGCAGTATTTTCTGCAAATGAAACATCTGTTCTCTCCTTCTGTCTGGTTGTGATAGATTGTATCTCGCACTTCAATACATTATGTTAATACTGTGTTTTACATCTGTAATGTTACTTCTCTTTGTGTTTAACTCTAGTAGTGCACCGTGTTGGTAACGCTGGCTCTTTACAGAAGTTAAGTATGGTAGTGGCTTTTGACTTACCTTAAACCTCCAATTGTGAAAATCCTTTCATTTTTCAGAGAAATCATATAATTCGTAATAGTGCTATTTCTCAAGCCAGATACAATTAACAGCCAAGTGGATATATACAGTGGGAGGACTGTGTGTCTCATGGCTACAGCTGGTACTTTCCACAGCAGATGGTGATTTGTTTGAAGACTCAAACTGCGAGATGCTGTAATTAAGACAAGCGAAGGATTGGTGGATGGATATCTAAAAAGATTTGGATGATCCAAAATGTATCACAGAAACAAGATATTCCTGAATTGGAGACTTGGAGGAAGAATAGAAGTCTTATCTAAGATATTATTATCTGTCACAAAGTCTCATCAAAATGAAACTGAAGTGTGTCAAGCTATTGCTCTCTGAATATTTCCTTAAGGTTATATTAAACGTGTTAATTTTTAATGTGCCGCAGAAGCTTCTTTTTACCTGAGGAGCAGTGACTTGGTCTCATGTTCCCATACACTTATTTGATATTGCCCTACTGGGAGCTCCCTAGTAGGTATGATTTTCCTATCTATGGCTATGTGCCCAAGTAATGGCCTCGGTCTCTTCTGGTGTGATTTCTGGTTTCTTCCCCTGCAGTGTCAAGTGTGTGCTTAGTATGTACTAAATACATACATCCAAATATGCACTCAACTTCTTTTCTTACAGGTGAGAGCTCAGAGCATCTCCAAGAGCTTCTTTTGATGTAAGCGTCAAATATGGATGAAAAACATTGCTTAAAATCAGTTATGTTTGAATTTTATGTTATTGCTCAGTTTATTTTAAACATAAAAAAACAAGTCACGCAACAGCACTGATTTATCTTAAGACTCATGGGTTTTGTGTTGGTGTTTACAATGGCATAACCAGAATAGGTAAAACACACATCGTCAGCCTCTTTCACGGTGAGACACAGAATTGTTTTGGAAAGTGTATGTGCAGTTGCAGTTAAAGCATGAAGATAAATGTAGCAAGTATGCCAGATGGAAAAACCTTAGGACTTGGGAGCTGTGAACTTATTTGGCAGTTCTGTCTGTAAGCAGCATTTCTACTCGGCTGTAAAAATACTGTTCGGTCTGAGTAGCTAGGGAGCGGTGAAGTGAGAGTGTCAGTTAAGGACTAAAATAAGCAAGAGTTCCCTAGAAGTGTAGGCTAAAGATGCTATATCTGATCTCTAAATGAGTAATACATGGTGCTTTTCAAAACCCTTGTATGGCATTTCAAGTTCCTTCTTTTTCCTCTTGCTTGTCTATGTTCACTTTTGTAACTTCAGTAGGTTGCCTCTGAAGCTCTGTGTTAGCTTCATATTTCAATGGTAACAGTGATTTCTTCGAAAGGCATGTTAAACAAAGCAAACGTGGTGAGTACCAGTAGTGCAGGATTAATTTGAAGTTGAAAGAGAACCAAAATACCAAGATTTTTCCTCCTAACGAACTAGTAAAACATCTTAGTATACTAATTTGTCAAATCTGTCATAACAGAAGTTATGTTTTCAGCAGAAAAAGGTAGGTATTCCTTGCTATAAACTATATAAATATCCCGTGACCCGTAATATCTTTGAACTAGTTTGTGATATTGGAAGAAGTAAGACCTTTCTCTTAGATATCTTTTAAAGGAAGAATACTTGCCTTGCTTACAGCACCATTAGTGAATATTCAATGCACATTTCATCTTCCTTTGATCTGGCTGGCCCAGTGCAGCCAACAGCCTTGTCACCGCACAGGACACAGAGCTGGCAACAACCCTGTGGCCTACAGCAGAAATAAGTATGATCGCCTCCAGTCACTTCCTGCTTTACTCCAGTACCAGTGCATGAGGAGTAGGAAATTTAGTAAGAGGCATGGGCACTTTCCAAATATCCCAGAAGAAAATCGGTTCTGCTCCTGGACACGTGACTTACATTTTTATTGTAGAATAATTTTTTGTTACTTCAGTCAGTCCACTTCCTCCAACACCAAAGTCTATAAGCAGAAATCATCTGCTTACTACAGCAGCAGTCATCAACTCGTAGTGTAGAATGAAGAATGAACACCTAATAAATTAACCAGAAAACATGAAAACCAAAGCTATCCAGTGTAAGAGAAGAACACGCTACTAAATATACTTTCCAGAGACTCTGTCTTAAAACCTTACAAATCCATTTGCTTCCCATGCCAAAATCTAACAGAACTCTTGCTTGTAAACTGCATCAGTAACTCCACACTTTCAAATAGTACATCATTTTTTCTTGTGGACTTCATCTTCCACAAAGCATGTAGATGTCCAGCCTGAGTCTCACCGAGTTGGCTTTCGTGGCTTTTAGACACACAGAGATGAAACTTAAAATATGCTACTGCACTGGAAAAAAAATCTGTTCTTCCCCTACTGCTTAGCTTTTTTTTTTTCAAATAAAAAGGTGGACTTCAAGCTTAACCTAACTGAAGCACAGAGTAGCAAGAAGAGTAAAATATTTGAGTGACAGAAGCAGAAAAAGCCTTCTCCCCATTATCTGTGGTATCCCTGATCTGTCTTTCAGCCGTGGGAAAGCTGCGATGTCAGTATAGCTAAGATTCCTTCAGTCTGAGCGGTATAAATCTTACACACCTTAAATATCTTCAGTTAGGCTGGGTAAACAGTCTAAAATAAAAGCTAGCAAGCAGGAACAAACTTGCTCCTCATTGTCATGCTTTAAATATCAATCTGTTGGATTAATAAGGTTGCTAGATAAAAGGAAATAATTTTCATTCCAAGATTTTTCTGTAAGTTAAATTCTTGTTCTCTAGTTCTGTAGAAGCTTTCTATATTTTTCTGACAGTTGCATTAAATGCACAAAGAGACCTAGGAAAGCAGAGTAATAAATATGTATAAAACACCTGTTGCGGGTTAGATCAATAGTCTGTCTGTGGCAGCAGCAGCAATGAGAGGTACTAAAGAAGCAGAGGTGTCTGTGGGCCGTGTCCCTTCTGTTCCTCTGCCATCCACAGCAGCGAGATCAGGAATGTTGGAAGAGACATCTTTGCCTTTCCTTTTTCATGTGTTTTTTTCAAGAAGTGTGGGCAACAAGTTCACAAACGATGGCTTTTCCTAAAGGTACCTGTGTAGGATTCTTGAGTGTGGGGTTTTTTTTCCCTTTTTCTCCTCCCACTTTCCCCAAGTAAGATTATAGGTAGTATTTATAACATGTAATCAAAGTGTTAGCTACTGGGAGTACCTAATGTCTCATCATTTTTTGTGTGTTTTTTTTTTTTTTTTTTTTTTAAACAGGAAGATGAACAGAATTTAACTGCGTTTCAGGACTTGACTCCTGATGGGCTGGATTTTGTCTTGGCAGGAGTTTTTGAAGATTCATGCAGTGAAAGAAGAAACAGCCAATGGCTTCAGAATCCATGGTCCCAGAGCAGGCAAAACAACATGCGATAAAGGGAAAAAGGCGGCAGCAACAGCAGCAGCAGCAAATTAGGTCTTCCAACAGTGACGGTGAAGATGACATCTTTGTCTTTGAAGCAAATGAGGCTTGGAAGGATTTTCACAGCTCTCTCCTTCACTTCTTTGAAGCTGGAGAGCTCTGTGATGTTACACTGAAGGTGATACTGTCGCACATCCATTGCATTTAACAGTTTGAAGATTAAGCTACGAATAAGTGTGCTGGAGGTGTCTGCAAATTTGGGCAGGAGTATGGAAGCCATAGAATATCTGTTGGATCTGAGGCATCTCTAGATATGCTCATGGTTTTTTTTTTTTCTTATTTAGGAAGTTTACAACTGAATTGTAAACACTTAAGATACTGACAGTCTGAGAGAGGACATACATGACTTTGACCTCACCCAGCTTGCCTTCTAAGCAGGTTCCCACAGTTGATCCAATATCTTACTGTGCAATTTCAGCTCCTTGTAGCCTCTTTGTTCTCACACAGCTTCATCCCCAATTTTATATCAATGTTTGCATCCCGTGTTGCTCTGCTAAATCTTTCTTGGCACACAGGATTGCTGCAACAAATCTAACTTCCAGCATTCTCAAAGAAAGAAAAAAACAAACAGGCAATTATGTTCTACAACCAAACAAAGAGTAAAGGAGGAGGAAACCAGTTTTATGATTCTTGCATAGCAATGCTTTAATGCATTCTTTGTAACTCAGTTGTCTTACTTATATGCTGATGACAATAAATTTATATCTAGCATCCGTTAACAGTGGTTGTCAGCACCTACCAATGTGAAGTATTGCTTAGCTAGACATCTTACTAGTGTAAGATAGTTATTTTAAGAAAAGGAGATGAAGCATATCTCCTATACCAAGAACAAATGACATTGAAGGACAATACTGAAGCTGCTCCGGACAGCACGAGAGCCATGAAACAGAACTCGCCTGAGAGCTCATCATCAGGTCTTTTTACATCTGTCATTTTAAAAGGCATGCTGGGGAAGAAGGTTCATGGCAGAACTTGTAACCACCCTCCTCTTCCCTTTTCTTGACCTCATCCTCGCCTTGCTCCCTTTCCACCCACCCTTGCAAAAAAGGCAGAAAGTCTTATTTTGTAAGCATAGTTAAACATAGACATACTCCTGCTAGGGAAACTTGGCTTGGAAAATGCACTTTACGGTGGCTGCAGTTTAACTTTCCCTAAGTTAGGCTTGTATTAATGTTCATTTGCATTTTTTTCATGGAGCTACTTTGGTAATTTAAGAATATTAGATTGCCTGACTTGGCTTCCAGTCCTCAAGTAGAGAATATGATCTATGGAGGCTAGAGAAACCTACGTACATCGTACCGTAAGGTTTCCTAAGTTAGTGATTTTCAAATAACTTGTAACTGTATCTTGAACTAGAATTTTCTGGAAGGCTTGATTTTTCTTTCTGTAGTGCTTAGGCATTTCTCATGTTTTAAGAATAACTGCTTCTCTACTGAACTTTCTGCTTTTGTGCATGACCTCTGATAGTGAGCAATTCTGGCATTGCTGCTGTCAGACCAATTATGGATTTAACTGCTGGACTCTAAAATATGAAGATTAATAACTGGAAGGAAACTGATTATGAAATACAAGAACATGCTAGATATTTAAAATTAAGCAGATTTGGGTAAAATAGCGAAGCCACTTAATTCAAAAGAAAGATCTAATTAGAGAGTGGGATGATGGGCAGAATAAAAAATCTCTGAGGGCGGGAATGGCCTAGGAGCTTTCCCTGATATAGCAGACCAGCTGGTGCCATCTTTTTGCATCAGTACTATAATTAGTTGGAGCGCTGACACTGTAGCACTGATAAACCAGGAGACTTCCTCTGCTCCAAAGAGTTAGCATCTGGAATTCCACCTACTGGACTGCTACTGTCATATGAAGAACTCCCTGTTAGAAAGCAGACAGTGGCAGATACTTACCGTCTGCTTTTCTCCTGCTGGTTTGGTTTTGTTGTTCGTGTGGTAGGTCTGTGAGTTGTTCCTTCTGGAGTGATCTATTAACTCACACTGAACCATCCATCTTTTCCTCGCTTTTAGTCTGCGTACTCTTTCATGTGTGTTTCTTTTCTGTACTCAACTTCCTGCTCACCAGGCAGGTTACGCTTGTGTTGGTAATACACACTTTTAAAAAGGGTAGAGAAATAGTGAATCAGAGCTAGAAAAAACTCCAAATTATCCTTTATAATTTAATATCCTTTTTTTGGGGGGTTGGGTTTTTTTTTTGGTGTGTGTTTTTAAATTGCAAGACAGCTCACTGTAACACGTTCATCTGAAAATGAACATGTAATTCGAGTCTGTCAGGGAAATTTGTTGCTTTAACTCAGCCATCCCTTTATGTTAGTGCAGACTGCAGATTGACCAAGGCTGTAAGAAAGCACTCATGTAACACAGACAAGTAGTGGATTGTTCCTTTACCTTCAATATTTACTTTTAATGCCCATGAATTCTAGAATTTTATAAGTGAAAAGCTTGTTTTGTTCTTTCTGATCAGAGTTTTGAGAAATACCTCCTCTTTATGGGGAATACTCCACCTAGTTCTCGAAGCTAAACAGCTTCTAAAAATCTTGAAGTGACTGGTAACTTTTAATCATCCCTGTAATAGCTGTTGTTAGTGCCGTTTTACATGAATTTGCTTCTAATAAGCAGCATTATCAATTCCTCAACAGTAGTAAAAGTCCAGAGGTTTAAATTGTCTAAAAATGTCACTTTACAATTCCCCCCCTACTCGCCTTAAAGTCTCTGAATACACAAAAACAAACAAGTGTGAATACACGCAAACAAGTGTGAATACACATAAAACAAACAAACAATCTCCTCCTGACTCCAGGATGCATCTAGAAGGTTCCTAAGGATGTTTCATTTAAAAAAAAATAGGACATAGCTCTTAAAGAAAAGCAAGTTCAGTGTATCAGTGCTATCGCTTCCTTGTGTTATGGCCTTGCCCTGCTCTGGCGGCCAAGTTACAACTCAGATCTGCTTGGGATATATGGATCTGGTGTCAGAAGTACAGGGTAAATGGAGTTAACTTGTTTGAATGAAATACAGTAGCTCAGTGCATATCGAGTTCAGAATTCTTACCTCAGCTTGACTGTCCATCCTATCATAGCCGAAACTGACGTTCCAGTAAAAGATTGAGGGTTTTTTTTTTCTTTTCAGGTTGGTTCGAAGCTTATCTCTTGCCACAAACTGGTGCTAGCTTGTGTAATACCTTACTTCAGAGCCATGTTTCTTTCGGAAATGGCTGAAGCCAAGCAGACGTTGATCGAGATCAGGGACTTTGATGGCGATGCAATAGAAGACCTGGTGAAGTTTGTGTACTCCTCTCGGCTTACTCTGACAGTGGATAACGTCCAGCCTCTCTTGTACGCTGCTTGCATTCTTCAGGTGGAACTGGTAGCAAAGGCGTGCTGTGAATACATGAAGCTGCACTTCCATCCCTCCAACTGCCTGGCAGTCAGGGCATTTGCAGAGAGTCACAACCGCATTGACTTGATGGACATGGCCGATCAGTACGCTTGCGAACATTTTACAGAAGTGGTGGAGTGCGAAGACTTTGTGAACGTGTCACCACAGCACCTCCATAAACTCCTGTCCTCTAGTGACCTGAATATTGAAAATGAAAAGCAAGCTTACAGCGCTGCTATCAAGTGGCTGCTAGCCAATCCACAGCATCACGCTACGTGGCTGGATGAAATACTTGCACAGGTAGGGCAGGCTGAGGCGCCGCGTGCCTGTCTTGTCACTGGTTTAGTTGTGTCATCAGCTGTTTGCACTTAGGTAGATCCCAAGATGAAAAATGTTCTGAGCAGTTGGTGCCTCATCTGGTATTCGCAGTTGTGAGTTGACAGTGGAAGCAGGTTAGACCTCTTGAATATCAGGAAGAAGTCGTACTCTCCAGTTTCTGTAGAGAGAAGAGTACTCGCTTTGTGCTCATGGCTGGAGAGTGGGGAGCCAACAAAAAGCTGCAGCTGTGTTAGAGCAGAAACTTCTTAGATTTACACACAGTGGAGAACATAAAGGCATCACTTTGCTCGGTTTGATACTACTACAGCCTGAAACGCTCTCTTCCCTTGCTGGTAAGTATCTGTACTTAAGAAAGGAGAGCAAAGCTGTTGAGGAGGTTTTTAACATGACTAGGAAAGTACAACTGTAACGGAGATGCGTTGTATGAAGTCTTGTTACTTCTAGAGTGTTCCCTATATTTAATTAACAAAAGACCAAGATGCGTTAGCCCTACGAGCAGGCTAGGAAACATATGCTAGACTCTTTAATGCTCACTAGACTAGCACTGCTACCTATAGGATCCAAAAGGAGTTTGCCATTTAATGGTCTAGACTTGAGGCGAGTCCACTGCTTCTGATAGAAACACATATAGGTCTCAAAACGTCACTCAGCTAAACTTATTTAAACACCCGTTGGACCTCCTCCTGTCAAAGCATTAGGTACTTCAGTTATTCAAGCTCCATATGTGCTGGTCACGGGAGTTTAAAATAGAGTATTTGAGACAGGTATGGAGAATCTGTGCTAGGGAGGAGGGGGTAATTGCCATGCGCTGCAAAATGCCCTAGGTATCTTAGCAGGTGGGATCAACTGTGCTGCTGCAGTTGTCGCTGAACTCCAACTTGAATATTTTGCATTTGGCAGAATTGCTAATACTGGCATCATGCGAGTAGCATACTGCTGTCCTTGTCTTCATGCATAGTTTTCCACATTTCCTGGTAAAAGATCACAACTTTTTATTAACTGTCTTCCAAACCCCTTCAGTTTCCTCTACACTAGCATGAGGTTTTTGGTACAAAACGACTTCTTTAGTACACTCTAATTAAACTTACAGGCAATATAATTTGAGATTTTTTTTTTTTTTTTAATTAGATCATTTTTATTGCCTGGGTGTGCTAGCAGGTGAGATTAACAGCTTTACTGTATTCATGGAAACCGGAGTCGAGAACAAAGCAATGAAAAAGGAAACCCCTTCCTGTAAATATGGGTTATTTGCCAGAGTATATTGAGCCATCAGTTGATTTGGACATTACTGCTAGCAGAAAACGCAACTGGGCTCCTTGACAGTTATTATCCACGTCGTCATCAGCCTTAGGGGTTTTGCTGTTATAATGAGGTTCTGAATTTCTCAGCCTTGAGTTCGTAACGCATCACTTGCCTCATGAGTCTATGAGAGGGCTACGGTGGTGCTTTTAATCAGCCTAAAATAAGCCAGGCCAAAGTAAAGGAAGAAGCAATTGGGTAAGGAAGTGGGTAATGAAGAATGGGTAGAGATGCTTGCTTACTTGAAGACAGGGACATTTGTCAGCCGTATAAGAGCACCATCCTGCTGCTCTGAGAAGCACCTGAGATACTGGCCTTCTCCTTCACCATTGCTGCTGAGCAAACTGGGAGCTGCTTGACAGCGTTGACTTAGGAAGACCTTAGGAAGTCAGATGGTGGTTTACTTCAGTTCCCCCCTGCTAACGCCTGTCCAATCTTTGCACCTGATTGTACTCGATAGTCCTCACTGTTTCTCTCACACGGACAAATGAAAGGTTTGCAGAAATAAGTGACTCTGGGGAGGAGGACGTTTCAAGGCAGTCTTGGAGGGGCTGACCGTCTTTCAGATCTGCCCTGTCACTCGGTGGCGATTGCTCTGGGCAGTGACCGCCTGTAGCCTCAGCCAGAAAGAGCCTTCCATTCCTCAGCCTGGTCACCAGCTCTTTTCTGGAGAACAGGAAGGACTTGGGGAAAGAAACGATTAGCTCTCAACCTCTTTCTTTTTTTTTTTTTTTTTAAATCCTGTAGTCTGTCAAGTCCACTGTAGAGAAAGGTGTTACTGCACTAGCAATGCCTCCTTAATGGACATGTCGTTCATGCTGACAGTGTTTCCTTTTTGACTTGCCACCCAAAGAAAATGAACCATTCTAGCAAAAGCCCTCTTAACGTTGGCATAGCAATGAGCTGAAAATTCATACCCTCAGCAGACTGACGTGGCACGGGCTGTCCCGGTAAAGTCACAGCTGCTGCCTGTGTGACGCCAGGCAGGTGCAGTTGCAGTACAGGCAGCAGCGCTTCTCCTTCCTCCGCTCAGCCTGGGCCGAGGGACAGTTCTCCACTGCTGCCAAAATGCACATGGTTGTAGGAAACGTTTGTCACTAAAAAGAACTGTGCGTATCGCTGTTATTCTGGAAAAAAAAAAACAAACGAAAGCCACCCTTTTTAGTGAAGAGCGTGGGGCTGGCAGCTGGCTCAGAAGCTGCCATCTGTTCTGTGTGCGTCACTGTGAATGGTGAGACTCAGCGGTTCAGCCAGTTACTCCAACTGTGTTCATTTCTGTCAGGTACGGCTGCCTCTCTTGCCCATTTGTTTCCTTATGGGTGTTGTGGCAAAGGAAGAGATTGTCAAGCAGAATCTAAAATGTAGGGATTTGCTGGATGAAGCAAGAAACTACCACCTTCACCTGAGCAGCAGGGCAGTGCCAGACTTTGAGTACTCCATTCGCACAACACCAAGGAAGCAGACTGCTGGTAATTAAATGTGTGTCTGATTATCCCGTAGGGAGTGGTGTGGAGAAAAGGTGGCGCATCTGTGCAGGATTAGATAGCTCGGCATAAGTGGTTACTAGTGATTGGTGCAAAATTGGGAAAGCCATCGTGTACCTCTCTGGTAATTAGGTAATATGTGCTGCATTTTCCTAGCAGAACTTTAGCCGTCATTTTCTTTCTTTAAAGCATTATTTATTTATCCTGATCAGCTCTATCTGTGTTAAAGCTGGAACTGTTAAGTGTGTTATGACCAAGCAGTATGCTCAAAGCTATACCAAAAACCCTGGACACTTATCTTTTGGTGCGAGAAGGTTGAGCTAACTTTTAAATTGTCTAACCTACACCGAAAGTGAGTGATGAATATTAGGCTGCAAATCCTGATTTGTACATCGTTACATTTAACAAACAATGTTTATCTCCCTAAACAAAAATCACAAAAAGTGTATTTGAAATATGCATTGTTTTTGCAAGAGCATAGATAGTGAACTTGCCATAGCAGCATGCCATAGCAGCATGCCAAACAAAGGCCAAAATCCAGCAGCCAATTATGCAGGGCATTGACATGAAATGCGACTTCTCCCAAACTCTGTAATTTTCAGTTCGCTCAGCTATACAACTTTATCTCCCATCTTCCTGCTAGTTTTCTGGAAACCTGTATTGTCTTCCTCAGGTGTGCTGTTCTGTGTCGGTGGTAGAGGTGGATCTGGTGACCCATTTCGCAGCATTGAATGTTACTCTATCAGTAAGAACAACTGGTTCTTCGGCCCTGAAATGAACAGCAGGAGAAGGCACGTGGGTGTGATCTCTGTGGGAGGTCAGTGACCCTATTCAAGGAACCCTATTCAAAAGGCACTTGTTTGCTACTTCTGCTGGAATTGGTACTTTCCCTAAGTAAATCTGTCTTGCAGGGGCTTAACTGTTGGATATTCTTCAATTTAGTAAAGCTTCTTCTCCATGACGGGGTTTTTGATTCTGAAACAATCTGAGAGCACGCTTACTGAAAAGACATTACTGCGAACTGACAGAGTTGGGGTTGTTCAGCCTGGAGGAGGCTCCGGGGAGACCTTATAGCGGCCTTCCAGTACTTAAAGGGAGCTTGTAAGAAAGATGGGGACAGACGTTTTAGCAGGGCCCGTTGCAATAGGGCAAGAGGTAATGGCTTTAAATGAAAAGAGGGTAGATTTAGACTAGCTAAAAGGAAGACATTTTTTACAATGAGGGTGGTGAAACACGGGAACAGGTTGCCCAGGGGGGTGGTGTATGGCCTGTCCCTGGAAACGTTCAAGGTCAGGTTGGACGGGGCTCTGAGCAACCTGATCTAGTCGAAGATGTCCCTGCTCATTGCAGGAGGCTGGACTAGATGACCTTTAAAGGCTCCTTCCAACCCAAACTAGGTGATGATTATTATTTTTTTTTAAATCCATTTATAAAGAAATGGCCTTCCACAGCAGAGTCACCCAGAATTTGCTAGTACTCATACTAGCTCCCTTCATACTGCACTCTGTACACACAAGTCACAAAGACTGCAACTCTTCCAAGAGCAGACTTACCTTTATTTTTGGGTCTCCATCTTCTGAAACCAGGTCTGTGCAGCCCAGAGCAGCTTAGCGCCCATGACGCAACTTTTCCTTGTAAACGGTAGCCCCTGTGTTGCTGCAGCAGAACAGAGATCTTTTTTTCCCCCATAGAAAACCTGGAGAGACTGATATAAATGTCCAAAACGGACCTGACCTGCAGTACTCAAGTGATGGGAAAATTTTTTTGTCCGCATATCTCAAGCTTTGTATAAAACTCCACGTTAGAACAGATCTCTGGTTCAGTACACCATATAAAAATATAAAGTCTGTACTTATCAAAATCTTGATATTGGAAACATGTGAAAACTTTAACTTTTATTTGAGCTTTTTGTCTCCACATAGTCAGGGGATATTAAATAAATGAAAACTGAAACGTTGCCAAGCAATCTCTGTATTGAAAGATGCATCTGTGTTTCAGGTAAAGTCTACGCAGTAGGTGGACATGATGGAAATGAACACTTAGGAAGCATGGAAGTATTTGATCCGCTCACAAACAAGTGGATGATGAAGGCATCAATGAACACGAAGAGGTATGTGCCCCGTCATCCAATATTTAAGTCCCTGTCTGTGATACATCATTTCTTGCTGATGCCGAAAAACTTCACGTCTGTCCTGCCTTTATTTGGGTTTCCAGAATGTCCTATTTTTTGGATATGTTTGTCCTATTCTGGCTCTTTCTGCTCTCGAACACTTTTATTAACTAGCTGTAAAGCAAACACAAATCTGCATCGTGTACTTGCATGCATCACATATTTGCACAAACACAAAGTTGTGCATGACATACAGTAAGTATTTCAGGGCAAAACTGCATACTCCCTCTCTCTAGGGAGAGGCCCTGGCTGGTGACATTGGTTACGTTTACACTTTGGCTTTCTGTTGTCCCTCTATTATCCTTTTCTTTTTTTCTTTGTTGGGGGGCTGGCTTCTGGAGCAGAGAGCTCTTCTACTCCATCTGTGCTTACATTCTGATATCTAGGGCCTCACTGCTACGCCTGATAAAGAACTTGAAACTGATTAACTTCTGTGGGTTTTTTGCTCTTTTTAAGAATGAGCAAGACAACTGCCATCAGCACATGCGCAGTGTAATACTTCATGCCTGGGAAACCAATGGCTGCGTATGGTTTTGCCACAAAAGGCCAGAAACACTAAAACACTGAAAGGCAGGTTGAGGATTTTTCTTGCCTTTGGAGCTTTAAGATTCTATTTAAGGAGGTACTGGACTCACAGATGTGTAATTTTTTGTTTCTGCTGTCGTTTTTCTGTCGTTATTCTGTCGTGTTTCTGTTGTTATTTGTTGTTTCTAAAAGCATCACGTACAAGTAGGAGTGAAATACTGAGCATGGCTAAGTCCTAAAGCTATTTGTAGGTGTGACCTAATCAAAGTAGAAGTGGCTCCCAGACTCCTAGAAGTGGCTTCTTGCTCCTCTTCCTCCCTCCTGCCAGCAGCCCAGGGCACATTCCTGGCAAACATCAGCCTTAGATTTCCATGACATTTCTTACTCAGTACTTGGGTCACTGAAAGGGCTGCTGCGCCTGGGCTGCCCTCCACTCCTCCCGTTCACAGAGGTGGTGTCCGAATACTCAGTTGACAAAAAAGCTGCCACCATTGATGGTGTCTACATTATCTGCTGAGGCAATTGAAGATAAGCCCAGGAGAGTGCCACAGTGTCTGTTCTGTAGAAAGATTGTGCCTCCCTTGCCCCTGCCTAGGTATCTCCGAACCTGCCCTCTGCGTAATGAGACAAGAATGTTCTCAGTGAAATGGTAAACCACCTGTCTTGGTAGTTAAAGCAGAAACTTAATGCTTCTACTGATTCTAGACCATACTTTTCATTTTGGAGTACTGATTGCGCTCTTGTATTGGTAGATTCAGTAGAAAAAAAAAAATCTGACAACTATTTTAGCACAGAAAATCACAGAATGGAAGAAATTGCAATTAAATCTCGCTAGAGTTCAGTCATCTAGTACCCAGCACAAGTTTGCCTTTTAATATGTATTAATATTAGCCCCCCAAAAAATCATTCCCAAATTGTAGCAGCAGCTATACCAACAAAGTTAAAACTTTGTTGGGGTTTTGGTTCCCCATCAGATTCAATAAAACAAAATAGGAGGTGTAGAATTCAGTGGCGAGAAATCAAACAACTAAGACAATGTCATGTATCCAGGCATGTAAGTAATGGACTTAGGCTTTAGGTGACATTCAGTCAAAACATTATTCCACGCCCCCCTGCCTTTATGCTTTAAACAGGAGCTTTCCCTTTTGGCAGTCTAAAAATATTCTAGCTGCAACAGTCCTGTTCGTGGATCACACAGTAACATACAGGTGCCTGGGAAAGCTGAGATGAAGTTAGGATTAAACTCTGGAGCCCCTCTAATGAGAGGCTGCAAACATACAAAAGACTTTCAGGACAAAGCTGCAAAACCGACAGAGGTGCGCAGAGGGAGAGCCACAGTCACTGGTCATTATTATTATAAACTTCACCTTTTAAATTTTCATTCCTTTTTCCCCATAGTTTGAAACAGGTGCCAGTCAGGTAACGTTGCACTTGATGCGTCTTTCCCGTTCCCTTTCCGTAAGGATTTGCACTGAGGTATTGATCCCGTGGTTTTCTTAGGAGAGGAATCGCTCTTGCCTCCCTTGGTGGCCCCATTTACGCAATAGGAGGTTTAGATGACAACACTTGCTTCAGCGATGTGGAAAGATATGACATCGATTCCGATCGATGGAGTGCAGTTGCCCCAATGAACACTCCCAGGGGAGGAGTGGGCTCCGTAGCCCTTGTGGTAAGTGACGCTTTCCTCCCAAGTCGAGCCCAACCGAGGAACCGACCTGTTTTTCAAATGTGCTTTTTCAAGGCAGAACACAAGATTTTAAACAAAGTGCGGCTGGTGGGTCTGAGCACCTGCGGTCATCAAAATCCTATGGAACTGTGCAAAAGGTGAAGCTGTTTAGGAGAATCCTCCTATCAAATTGAACTGCGCTCCCTGTTCCAACAATATTTGAGGTACTGGGAGCAAGTACCAGGACCCTTCTAACAACACCAGGCTAACGCTTCATGTCTCGTTCAGAAGACTCGGGTTTGTCATGGTTACTGTGTTTAAAGGTACTGAATGCATCTGCACCACGTATACTCTGCAAAATACCTGCTACGCGACATAACTTTTTCACGTCTTTAACTGGAAGATAGTCTTTACAAGTTGTTAGCTCATTAAGTCTGTTGTTGGAATTCTTAAATAAGAGTCAATAATTGTAATTAAATAAAAGTAAAAACTGCATGGCTATACCATGTGTCCCTACCACTGCTTACGGAACGCTGAGTAAATACATATACGTTACAAATAATCTTTCTCTATACAACAGAACCACGTTTACGCTGTGGGTGGCAATGACGGTGTAGCATCTCTTTCCAGTGTGGAGAAATACGATCCCCATTTGGATAAGTGGATGGAAGTGAAAGAGATGGGTCAGCGAAGAGCTGGCAATGGTGTCAGCGAGCTCCACGGCTGCTTGTATGTTGTTGGTGAGTAGGGATGTGGCATTTTGTAGTGCTGTTTCTGCCAAGTACTGGCATATGGAAGAGGCTGTTGCTGCTAGAGGAACTGGGGAACAGATAGACCTGACCTGTACTTTGTGTTCTTGGGCAAGGGAAGAAAGCAAGCACAACCGGGGCAGGCTTAAATGGAGGTGTATTAGCAAGGAAATAAAGAGCAGTTTCTAACCCACATTTCAGGGTTCAGGACAATATGTCTATATAGGAAATCCTCTCGAGACTCACTAATCTGGTTTCCTTTTAGGAAAATGATTCTTTACTTCACACACTTTTAAAGCACTCTAGTTCTCTTTTGAGTGTAGACAACAGTAGCTTTTTTGCACGGTGACCGCACTTGTTCCACAGCCTGTTGTCCTAGGCCTGTCTTGTTCTGCTCCGCCTTGCATTTGCCTGCTGGCCTGAGGGAGGAAGATGCCAGCACACCGTAGCGATAGTTGCAGAGCTCTGCCTTGTGTATTATCGTAAGTGATTTTAAAAGTTTCAAGTGAAACGCTTCTCTGACAGCTGCCCCAGCAAGGGGAATGCGTCACTGAAGTCTTACTTGAGGATGTTTTTTGCTACGCGAGTATTCAGCAATGCTGTATTCTGAAAACACTGCAGGAGTGTGTCTTGCTTAAGCCAAAACAAGATCAGGATCATCCTTTCAACTGCTCTTAGTTTTCTCCTGTTCCAAATTAGAAGCTGTTTCATTATAACTCTGTGTAAGATGAATTCAAGGAGAAAAAGAATAGAAAATAATACCTTCTCTCTTTGCAAGTCGAGTAGAAGAAAACCGTCACTCTTGGTGATGCCTGTGTGCTGACAGGAGGGAGAGCTGTTAGATTAATTTTTAGGAGCTCGTAAAATTCATGTAAAGAAATGGAGCTGCACACTAGCCCACTGAATGCTGACAACAGCCTGATAATGCCAGTCCTGGATGTCAGCCAGCACTGGAAGTAGCTAAAAACTGATAATACCGTGATTCTTTGCAGGTGGCTTTGATGACAACTCTCCACTAAGCTCAGTGGAGCGGTTTGACCCACGCAGTGACAAATGGGAATATGTAGCAGAGCTTACAACTCCGAGGGGTGGCGTCGGCATAGCGACACTGATGGGTAAAATTTTTGCGGTTGGAGGACATAATGGCAACGCATACCTGAATACAGTAGAAGCATTTGATCCCATAGTGAACAGGTAATTTGAAATTTTTTATTTGGCTTTATAAGGCAAGGAGATCTGCCCATATGAAAACACAACATAATAGAATAGTGTGCAGCAGGAGGTTCCTCTGTTGTTTCCCGGTAATAACTGAGTAATGTCCATGCCTAGTGATGCAGGAGTGCTGCTTATGCCACTAGATTCTTGTTGTAAATATCTAAACACCGCCTCCTCCCTCTTTCCATCCCTTGTCCTCTTCCCTGCATTCAATAAGAAGTGACGTTCTTCTGGTTGTTTCAGTCTGATTGACCAGGACAATAATGCGAATAAACTAGCGGGGTGTATTTTTGTGCAGAGTATACAACTAGGCTGTGTAATAGAATTTCAGACACAGAAAAGAAATACTTCCGAGTTGCTCAGAAAGGACAGGAACTTATTTTTGGTTTGCTTTTTCCCCTCTGCCATCTTCTTTAGGTGGGAACTGGTGGGCTCGGTGTCACACTGCAGGGCAGGGGCAGGCGTGGCTGTGTGCTCATGTCTCAGCAGCCAGATCCGGGACGCGGGCCAAGGATCCAGCAACGTTGTGGACTGCATGTGAGCTCTGCTGCCTCCTCCAAATTCCTGAGGAAGGAGAGTAAGGGAGGCACTGCACAGCTTTTAAACACCGTGTTTTGTATGGTAGGTTAAGAAATAGAACCAATAACTTCTTTGTGACAATGTTACCTTCTGCCACTGCAAAGCTTTTGGTGGCTTTCTGTCCATAGCGATACAGAAAAGCCTGTGAAAACATGGAATAAAAGCGTGACTTACGGGATAAAACCTGCCAAGAGCTGCACTCATCCCATTTTTGAGAAGCTGTAATTTCAGACTCATTTCAGGCAACTGTTACAGGGACTCGTTTGTAGACGAGGCCTGGGGTGAGGAGAGAGAGCAGCAGTTACTACTGCTGAGGCTTACCCAACAGCTCTGCTACATGTTTTCTGGAGGACTCGAGTGCCATTTAATGTAAGTTATTTTGGGGAATGTAGTCTTAAACATTTCCTAATTGTACGAGAGCTTTGTAGCACAAAGCATCTCACGTTTTAGAAGGTAACGACATCCCTGTTGCACGCTAAGGTAAACGAGCAGAGGAGGTCACTGCCCACCTCCCAAGAGACTGCTGGGAGCAGTGGAAATTGCAGGTACGTGGCCTGAAACCCGTCTTTCAAAGGCCTTTCTCGAGCTAATACACTTGTTAGAAAGCTGCAAAGATTCTTGACCTGAGTTGAGCCACTGGAACACTGGAATTCTCAAGTCTTCAATAAAATCTGTAGTAACTACGCCCCCCGAAAAGACAAGTTTCCCTTGAGAGATCGTTCTTGAAGTAAGCAGTGAAATTTGTCCTACTTTGAGATGACAGTGTGTGAAATTGTAGGCTTCAGTGGTGTCTGAATCACCATTTTTATACGGAATGGAAACATACAATAGAAGCTGCGGTGTTCTGTAAAGACCTTTAAATGCAATTCTAGGAGATGACATGTCCAATTTCAGTATCCAGTAGCAACTCTATGGTAATTCTAGAGGTACTGGCTCTTTTACGATAGTTAAGCCAGGAAGATCCAGCCTCAAAACAGAGAGATGACTTAAAGCTTACATAAACCAAAGAGAATCGTCAACAGTAAGAATTGGAAATAAACATCAAAAATTGAAATAGGAACTTGACGGTGTTGTGTACAAAGGTATCTTGTTACGCATTCAGAAACCCCGAATTCCAAGTAAAGTCCAGCTGGAAAGACTGCATCACCTTGAAGAGAGCAACAACTGGCGGTCCTTTGAGACCAGAGTTACGCGTTACCAGGTTGTTCCAAGTGACCAGGGAGAGCAGCACACTTGTTTGCGTTCGGTACCAGGGAAGAGGCAGAACAGTGCGAGCATAAGGCACAGCCATGTTTTGCTGTCGAGTTACCATCATTTAGCTTTTCTGTTTCAAATGGCCTGCACTTTGGTGGCACCCAGGGACAAAGTGAACGGTACTGTAAATAATGAAACATTGCAATAAAACATTTGTACCTCAAAGCACCTTGTTTGTAGTGTGACTGGAGCATGCTATTGTGGGGAAACATTACAACATTGAGTAGTTTTTGGTTTCTGCAGAGTATAATTCTCAACAGGAAGCCTTTATCAGCAGGGAAAATCCTGCATTGCAGCCGCAAGCTGTACCACCCTGCAAGGATGTGGTCACCCCTGTGGCTCTTGATCAGGCTAGGAGGGGTGGGAAGAAGAGGTGCAGGTTCCCTCTCTGGAACCAAACAGGTTCTTCTATGGATGTCCTGGCTAACAATAAAATTTCTCCTCAATACGTTTCCTGGCTAACAATACAGTTCTCCTCTTGATGGGAGAGCGCTGGCACCCATGGGTGCCGCCTGTGAGTAACTCGCACGCGTTGGGACCATCCTGACAGCAATCGCCTTCCAGGCACCAAAGGGAGATGTGTAGGAACGTGTCTGAGAGAAAATGGCCATGTGAGCCAGCCTCCCTACTATGAGAGATTAGATTAAGAGCAAAACAGGTGGTAGAAGATGGAATTAGTACATGGGAAAAACGGGAACTGAGAAGGTAGAAAACATGTTGTGCTAATGACTGAGCAATTTACTATGTGAATTCTTGTAACCAATCTGCTGTGTGAATGAACTGCAGGGACAGCGCGGGGACAGAGACTGTAAGCCAATCATATAGCTGCTGCTAGCGCGTGCTCTTATTGCCTGTCTATATCTACTCTGTGAAAACTGGAATAAAGGGAGAACGATCATACTCATATTGAGACTCCATCGTTACTCCGGGTCCGTCTCCCACTCCAGCAGAGATGTGTGTGTTCAGCAGGGAAATAAGCTTACAGCAAATGCAGTGTCGACCCTGTAGCTGGAAGTCAAATGGCGCTAGGTTTGAACACTATCGTAAGACAGGCGCTTCTGTTGTATTCCAGTTTGCACGCCGCCGCCCCCAACAACATTTGTGCTCAGGCTGCTGGAGGCTGGCGGGAAAACTGCAAAAAAGGTTTACAAGGAACAACCCTGTTGCCAGTAGAGTGGTGTCCACGTTCTCAATCTTAGATGGCACCAGAACCGCAAAGGTTTTGTGCAGAACTGTTTCTAGGAACACTATTGCTGGAAATGTGATATTGATGTCAAAGCATCAACAAAAAAAAAAGGATAGGATGACTGTGGCAACACACTAATGACTTACCTGCATATAAAGCCGTTGTGATTTAACACCAGCAAACTCGTTTTTCTTCTTCCAGTACTGGCAACCGCATAATGATGACAAAGAAGGAACCCCCCCCAGGCTGAGGGAAGAGAGCAGCCCACCCTGGTCCCCGTGGGGAGGCAGCCCTCCAGCGGCAGCAGGCCCTAACTCCCGCTGCATCTTCTAATTTAAAACTAAACTCGGGATTTGCAATAGCAAAGTCTTCAAACGTTCAGGGTCATGAATTCATTGCATGTAAACACGATGCATATCCGATCCCAAACGTGGAATTGTTACTGCTTCTGTTAATTAGGTTTCTCCTGCATCTCAAAGCCTTGAACTCACCCATAAAAATCATTAACCCAAAGACGTCTGTTAGGACATCCTTTAAACACAAGGAAAAAATAATTCTGTAAGAATCCTGTGTGGTCACAGTTACTCACATCGAACTTTCCAGCCTGCTGATTTGAACGGTGTCATGGGCTTCCAGGAGGAGCAAGACCAGACTCTGGACCACTCCTGAGCAGCCCCCTTGGCCGCCTATCTCCAGTCATGACTGTGCAGCCAGTGCTTATGAGTCACCCCGCTGCCGCCCCAGCTTCTGGGACTCAGCCTCCCCGTCCTAGCTCTCCTGCTGCCCCCCAGTTAGATTTCTACCCCTTGAAGTTAGATTTCCGATCACTACATTAAAATGGTAATTTCTGCTGTGTTTTTTTCAGGACATGCCATAAGACCATGATGAAGCAAGGATCTCAGATCTGTCGGTGTTTATTTCAGTTTTGTAAAATACATCCTTTCCAAATAAATTCATAGCTTGTTATTTGCATTCAAAGGGCATTGTGATGATTTGTTTGTATTTTCACTGCTTTGATTACTTTTAAATATTGCTCTTCCCCAAAGGCATCTCATTCCTAATAGAGCCATGCTTGCAGCAAAACTGTTTGGATGAGACATCCTGCTAAAATAGTCCGATGTGGACAGAAGTCTTTAGAAGGCGATGCACCCGTGTCCTGGTTCCGGCGGAGACAGGGTTCGTTCTCCCCAGGCTCCGGCAGGGACACAGGTATTCCATTCCATGTGAGCCATGCCCAGTCTGGAACCGGGAAGTCACCGCTTGGGAGCGGGCTGGGGCGTCCCGGGTCCGGCCGGTGAGCGGTGGTACTGTCATCGCGTTTGTCGTTTTCCTCTATCCGTGTTATTGCCATTGTTTTCCTGTTCCCTTTGCTGTTCTGTTAAACCGCCTTTGTCTCAACCCACGAGTTTTGCCTTTTTCTTCCGATTTTCGCCCCATGGCGGTGGGGGGGGAGCTTGAGAGAGCGGCCGCGTGGTTCTTTGTTGCCATCTGAGGCTAAACCACGACAACCTGCTACTCGCATTATCTTAAAACATCAACAAAATAGGTGCCTGCGCTCGTAGTCCCATCAGAGAGACTATTTCTTCCTGGTTTGAACACTGGCTGCGAGAAAATGATTTCACTGAAACGTCCGCCTGTCGAGGGGGATGCAGCCCTGCAAATAACCAAGCCTTCGCAGAGGGCTCTGCACGCACCGTGTATTTGTGCCACGTAAGCAAGAGGCAGCGAACCCACGGCCTTGGGCTGCTGCTCGGAAGCAGGAGGTAACACTGATCCCAGGCAGGCACTGGAGGGATGCCATGCCTGTCTCCAGGACCTCCTTGCAGATGCAGTGGGATCTGGAGGCAGTTATTCCAGCGTCAGGGTTGTTAACCCTTGCAGAGACTGAACACGTCGGAAGCCATTGATTCATCAAAACCAAGGAACTTCTCTTGCTCACGACCTGGTAAGACACTTCTTTTTTTAGAGCAGTGGGAAGCTAATGTTACCTGAAATAAAAGCCCTCAAAACCAAAAGTACTTTAGAGAGGAGACATTGCTTTATTCAACGTCGGGTGCTAGGGCAAGACCCCACGAATCTAGCACACCTTACTGGGGATATTCACCCATTATTTATACACAAAATAGTCTCATAATTCCGCCTACCTAATACATAACTCCACCTAGGTTTACATATTCATTAGGATGACCAAATAATCTTTTTGCACATGCCTATCAAGTTTTGCTGTGTCAGCAAAACACTTCTGCGCAAGCGTGAGTGTCTCAGTGGTCGTTTGGGTAAGGAGACCCTTCCTCACATTATCCTTTTAAGGTATTGAGTCATCTCAGGACAGTAAAAGTTCACTGGAAGTTTGCCAACTTCTTGAAGATAGTAAGGATGCTCTTTGAAGTAGCCATAACTCTGTCCTAATTGGTATAGGAGTGCATACTTGACGTATGGAAGAACCTCGAAGTGATCAACTACTTCTTGTTATTCCATTCTTGGTGATTAACTACTTCTGGTCGTCTCCTCATTATCACTATCTGTAACATCAGCTGAGTGACTACCTATTTTTTTTACGCAGTAAGGTGGTCAGTAATTACCCATTTTCTCACACGGGAAGAAGGTTAGTAAGAAACAGTCATTTTAGAAACAAAGCAGGGACCTGTCTTTGGTAAGAGTAATTAAATAAAAGCGCAATCGCCACCAGACTCTGAAACCAACACTCGGGCTGAGCTCGAGCGCTAGCAACAGAGATGCAGGCAGCCCAGCAGCGATAAGCCTACCAAAGCCCCGGGAAATTTTATGAGATGGCTTTGCTGCTCTGAACTTCTGCGTGCACTTACCTAAAATCAGGCTGCCTTCCTGCGTCCCGCCTGCATGAGCTCAGTTCTGTGTCTTACCTCCACTTGCAACAACATTTTGGCTCCGGATGGAGTGATTCCATCTCTTCCAGGAGTTGGAAACGAGCTGCCTGAGAAAATCCACGTCAACGGGCAAAAACATCTACAAGCGGCAGCCGCTGAGGAATGGGGGGCAGGCCTGGTCGACTCAGGGAAACTCCCAAGTACGTAAAGGTTTGTTAAAGGTAAAATTGAGTGCTCAGAACGCAACGCTGATTGCGCAGCTTCCCAACAACTCCAGCCCAACGTACCTGCCCTGAACCACAACGAGAAGCAGACGCGGTTGCGTTTACCTCGTCTGCTGCATGTCCTCCGCTCTGTCTGCGGCGACAGCTGCAGGATGCTCAGCCTGATCTTGTGCGATGGGAGCACAGCTCCGACACCACATGACACGAGATTCGTTTTACAAACGGGTTGTCATCGGGCCATAAAAATTCAGCCAATTAACCTGTTCAAGCTTAATTAGGACAAACGCCTGGAAAGTCCATAAAAGGAAAGCTGAGGTGGGCATACACTTGCTCTGTAAAGGCCACGGCCGCAGAAACACACAGCACAGCCCTGCTGGAGTCGTTAGCCAGGGCACTGCTGCCTCCAGCCCCTTGAGATTCATCCCTCCGCATGTGTGTGGTGCCGATTCACACCCACCGATGCCTGGTTTTTAGCAGAAGGTTAGTTACTGCCCTTAATTAAAGTTATCCTCACTGAAGGAAGGGCAAAGCTGTCAGGCCAAAGGAACCGGTAACACAAAAGACTAATTCTGTCTTCTTTTTCATGTTATAAACCCAAAGACAGAGGGCAGCATAGGACTAGTACACGTGCAGGCATTAGGAGAGAGGAAAAAAGGAAAATCCGTACTTACCAGGTATCCGGAGCTTCTGAGGCCGCTTGGCCCAGTAACACATACCCCAGCCTCAGGCAAAATCAATGGGATTTGGAAACATGCTCGAGTATTTTGCCAAAGTAGTACTTACAAATGAATCCCAGCATCACAGTCTCATCAGGATGGACACCTGAATTTCAGACTTCAAGGTTGAAAAACTTGAAACACAACATTTTGATGTCTTCCCTCAAAAGGTGGGAATGAGGCGAAGACAGTGACAAGTTCGTGCTGTCGAGTATTTCGAGAAAGGCAACCGCTTACCAAGGGAGATGCGCGGCACAATCACCAATCGCACGGCCACATCAACCCTCACCTCCAAGCAGCGCTGCACTTGCCTGGACTGCTCGTGCGACTGTGCGTGAGCAGAGCACAGAGGAGGCTGAGACATCTCAGCAAAGCCAGACATTGCCCCTGCCCAGGCAGCTTGGTTTTAATTTCATCTTGACAATTTTGACCAACGTCTCTCTCATCTAAAGAACCTGAAGACAAGCAAGTCAAACCTCCTATTTTAATTTTATATTTGTATACACACAGACACACACACCGCCACACGCACAGCAACTCATCCTCAATACAGAAGGCAAACAAACAAAAGTTCGGTGGCACGATTTCTTTGGACAGATTTTTTTTTAATGTTGTATCACAGATGTGATTTTTGTCTTTTGCAAGGACTATAAAAGGCAGGTACTTGTAATTCACAGAAGCCTCAGAGTGTGGATTCAGTGCTGAAGTCAAACACATCAGTCTTCTCCCCTCAATTATTTGCACATCTTTTCCCACTGGAGACTCCATTTTGCCGGAGGTTTGGCATCCTCATTCCTCCCTGGGGCCCTAAGACATTGTGCCTCTCCCGCGCCCGGGCCACTGCTGTGTGCCAGCACGTGAAGAGCCGCTGTGAGAGGGAGGACTGGCACGTCCCTCCCCATGGGACAAGGACCGGTTCACAGATTTCAGACCAATGTTCCACGTTCAGGAAACCTGACGGTTAGTTCTTTAGGATGTCCTCACTGGGAATTGCAGTTTTATTTACACTCTAAGATGATGAGTAAAGTGGGGTGAAAAAAACAAAAAGCCCAACCCTGTATGATAACAGCTGAAATAGAAATCCCACCGAGATGACCCAGAACTGCAAGGACAGGGTGGCTGGCAGCTGAACAGACGGGCAGCGGTTTGACCAGCGTGCCGCAACTTATGTGCTGCCCCGAGACCTGATGACAGGAGACCATGATTGCCGCGGAGACCAGCTTCAGGGCAGGTAAGACTGCGCTGGGGAAGGGATCTGCAATGAAAAGGGCCGACGAAAAGCTCTTTTTGGGGCTTTTGGAAGCCGGCAAAAGCCCTCAGCCTGTGCTGAGGACTGTCAGCTGGTGGGCGGGCTGCTGAGTGAGCCTGGGGGTGGAGACAGCACCTCCCCCGGTTGATCAAGCCACCAGGTTATAAGAAGCCTCCGGGAGGGACTAGTCCCTGGCCACAGAGTGAGCAATCGGTGTTCATCCCAACTGACCGTCGAGTCACAAGGTGTCACTTGCGTGTAGAGATCCAGCCATGGTTGCTACCCGGTCGAAGGCTGCTGTTAAAAAAAGTGGGGGCACGCAGACAGAGGCCCCACACGAACATATGGGCGTCCAGACCTCTGGCTGCAAAGAGTGCCGGAGCCTGGCACTCGCCATGGAGGGCAGCGGAGACAACACCTGTGTCGGATGTGAACAGGTAAATGATCTGCTCATTCTGGTGGCTGAGCTGAAGGAAGAAGTGGAGAGGCTGAGGAGTATCAGGGAATGTGAGAGAGAGAGTGACTGGTGGACCCCCTCCCTGAAAGGGAAGAGGGTGAGGCCCCACTCAAATCAGAGGGCCCCCTCCCCTCTCGTCACCAGGCAATAGGAGGGGATCGCAGAGAAGAGGGACAATGGAAACAGGTCCCTGCTCGGGGAAGCGGGCAAATCCCCTCCCACCTTCCCAGTTACCCTTGCAGAACAGGTATGAAGCCCTGCAGGAGGAACTGGCTGTTGGAGGGGAGGATGATACACCCAGGCCAGAAATGTTAGAAAAACTAAGTCACCATGGACCCAGCATCACAACTGGCTCCAAAAGGAAAAGCAGACGGGCCATTGTTGTGGGTGACTCTCTACTGAGGGGGGTGGAGGGGCCACTATGCCATCCAGACCCGCTTCGCAGGGAAGTCTGCTGCCTCCCTGGGGCACGGGTCAGGGATGTGTTGGACAAACTTCCGGCCCTAGTAAACTCCTCTGACTATTACCCCCTCTTAGTATTTCAGGTGGGTGGTGATGAAGTGGGTAGAAGGAGCCCAAAATCGATTAAAAGAGATTTTAGAGCCTTGGGGCGGCAGCTTAAAGGATCAGGAACGCAAGTTGTATTTTCCTCCATCCCTTCAGTGGCAATCACGAATGAGGAAATTAACAGGAAGAGGCAAAAGGTCAACTTGTGGCTCCGGGACCGCTGTTATCGGCAGGGCTTTGGGTTCTTTGATCACAGGCTGCTATATGAGTCACCTGAACTGCTGGTGGCAGGTGGGACGCACCTGTCCCAGAAGGGGAAAAGAATTTTGGGGCAGGAGTTAGCAAGGCTCATTGACAGGGCTTTAAACTAGATAGGAGGGGGGAAGGGGAGATAACTGGGCCTGTCAGGAATAAATCCAAGGGAAGCACGCCAGGGCTTGAAGGATGGTTGAGTAGCGAGGACTCTCACTCTGCCATTTCATTTGAGAGAAGGGACAGACATTTAGAAATCATGGAAGCACCTGAGAGGGAACTTGTGGGAAATGGGGCCCACACTCACAAAAAGGTGTTGGAATCGTTAGCACATCTGAAGTGTGCCGCTATTGAGAGACGGGACGCTGCTTGATGCAAGCAAAATGTCTATTTATTAGACGCGTCGGAAAGCCTTTTATACAGCTACTTAACAGTTACATAAATTCTATCGTTTCTGATTGGCTTAGCTCTAAATGTTTCATTACAATAATCCCTCCTGCTTGCGGTTTCGCTACATGCTAGAAGCTACAGTTATAACTTGTTGCTTACTCCCTACTTCTTCAAGGTTATTTGTCTCGGATCTGCAAGGCCAGCTGTTCCCTGACTCCTCAGAGTTATTTGTCTCAGGTCTGCAAGGTCGGCATGCCCTCGAGTTTCTTGCATACTTGTACTTCTCCGCTGGCAGACCCGACATCTCCCCCCTTTTTGTTTCTTTAAAGGCAGAACTGAGGCGCGGGTTTAGAGGTCATCATACTCAGTGAGCTGGACAGAACTAACACTATCGTAAATCTTCGGAATATCGCCGTTTTGAATAAACCATGTATGTCGAACAACTTTAGTCACCACAGACCTGACACAGGAAAGAGCGCAGCTTAGAATCAAAAGGCCTACCAATATAATAACCAATATGAGTACAGCAGATTGTACCAGGCTCCTAAGCCAGCCCTTTAGCCCAAACCAATCACCCAAAGCACCCAATCCAAAGAAGTCCGTATCAGATTGCACCTTTTGTGAACGCGCGAGGAGTTGTGTAATTTGCTTATGTATCGAAGAAGAGTGGTCCTCTAAGTCCATGCAGCACATTCCGTCAAAATCCTCACAGCCATGTCCGTGGGCCAGTAGCACGAAGTCAATAGCGGCTCTGTTTTGCAGGACTGCGTGTTGTACCGTGGACAAGTCTTCAGCCATCTCAGATAGTATGCGGCTGGTAGCATTTGCTTGCTTAACAACCCAACAGGCAATTGCATCTAAGTCTCTGTGGGCTCTCGCTGCTGCCACCCCAGGGGTAAATAGCGAGGCGAAAAAAAACCTCCCAGCGATTCCATAGCTTAACATTATCGTCGCAAGTATTATCTAATGCTTGTGTTGTGTCACGAGTAAAACGTAACCGCTGTTTTGGGCTTGGATGATAGTGAGGAGTGCCAAGGCTAAGCTGTCCAACAGTACACGGGCCTCCTCTAGGGTTGGAAGGGATCCCAGACCAAGCTCTATTTCCGCAAATAAAAAAGAACCCCAAGGGGAGCCGCCTAGGGAGCGTGGTACCGGGGGCTGAGTGAGTGGCGTCTCGAGCAATGCTCAAGCACCATTGTTGTTGCCAGAGGGTAGCATTACCAATAGGTGAGATGACGGTCGGTGGAGAATCCTTTACTAAGCGCCCCTCTTTTTGGGCCCCCGACCATGACCTAAGGCCAATAAACAAACAGTGAGAGGCATTAAGGGAATCTACTAAGTCAATTTCCTGCGGCTCGGGCCCTATTGGCAATTTATCATCCCAATTATCGTATTTTTCAAAAAGGTCCTTAAGATTTTTCCATGAAAAAGGAAACCTTCCAGAAATACTGTACTGCTTCCGTAAGGTTGTCATAGAGTTATTAAACAGTAGAAAGGTCGAGTTATTCAGTGGTACCCCTACTAAGCAGGTGATGAAGGGCGAGCTGGGCGTAGCAAGACTAGCACAAAAGCTAGTTGTATTGAGCGACCTGGCCAGAGTAACCCAGACGTTTTGACGGGGGTCAAAAAGGTGAGGGTGGTACCCTGGCAAAGGATTGGCATGTGTCCAGGCCGCACATATACAAAAAAGTGTTTACAGGATCAGGATCATGATGTTCGAAGGAATTTTTTCCCTCTTTTTTTTTTTTTTTTTTTTGCAATGCTAAATTCTTACAATGCTAATTGCATATATTTCATATATTAGGCAACTGTCACACCATCTATTGGCCAATGTTACCCATCGCTACCATCTCTTACCACAGCGATAGCAGTCACATAAAACCCAAGGGTCACAATTACCACAGGTGACGCAATGAATATGTTCTACTGGCGTCTCTGCTCTATTGTCCATAAAAGCACTGCATCAGTCCTCCGAATGTTCTCCGGTATGCTGTTCAGGGGAATGATCTAGCTGTGGATTGGTGTTGTGGCCGCCCGACTGTGGTAGGGGTTCACGGAAAGGTCGCACGCTCTTCGCTGGGATCCACCTGGGGCCTCGTTCTGTGGAAACACAAGCATAGCCTCTGCCCCATGTGACAAGGGGGTATGGCCCCAAGACCTTACCTGTCTCAGGGTCACGGATCAGGACTGGAGCTTTTACGCTGGCTTCGAAAGAAGTGTTTGTGTTAAAGTGGCGAACGATCGGAGGGTTGTTATCTATTAAAGAACAATTTAAAAAGTTAAAAACATACAAGGCTTTCTGTAGACGTTCTTCAGGGGTGGCTGTCCCTACTCCCCCTTTCTGTTGCTGTAACAAGCGCTTTAAAGACTGATGAGAGCGTTCAATCAGGGACTGGCCAGTAGGGGAATGCGGATCTCAGTGATGTGAGTGATCCCCCAAGAGATAAAAAAGGTTTTAAGTGCAGCTGAGATATAAGCAGGGCCATTGTCTGTTTTGATTTGTGCAGGGATGCCTAAGGTAGCAAAAGCACGCAGCCTTCTGATCCATCCTCGGATTCCGGCTAGCGCCTGAGGCACAGCTGCCAAAGGCCATTGTGGAGGCCACTTCGCCTGTGAAATTACGGTAACATCGGCCCCTGTGTCAATAATCCCATTCAGGATTACTTGCTGAGTGCCGTGAATAAGAGTACATTGACAAAGTGGTCGCTTCTGGGAAATGGACTGTACCCAGAGAATCTGTGGATCCCCAGTAGATCCAAAACCTCCTTGTCTTTGCTGCGGAGGTGGGTGAGGCGAAAGAGAGCTTGCGTTCTGCGGGATCAATAGTAATTGTGCAATGCGGCTTCCTTTGGGTACTGTGCAAGGGGGAAATGGGGTCCAGGCCATGATTTTAATTTCCCCAACGGTATCTGCATCAATTACTCCAGGCAATACAAAAAGTCCGGCTAAGGTTACCGATGATCTCCCTAATAGTAGCCCTTGTGTTTTCGGGGGTAAAGGACCTGAAACATTAGTTGCTAATAAATGAACAGAGGAATCAAGCAACGTTACTGCGTGTGAGGTTGCCAGGTCCAATCCGGCGCTACCGGCTGTTGCTGGGCGAAGACTTGTGGCGGGGTCACACCCATCTGCATGGCTCGATTCACCGGCGACGATACTTGTGTCTGTGCGCGTCACTGCCCCGCGCTCCGCAAGCGGTTTCCCTGTATCGGCTGCCCTTGCAAATTATACTTAGAACGACATTGATTAGCATAATGACGCCCCTTCCTGCATCGGGGACAGATCCCAGGGGCTTGGGCTTTAGCTCCCCCATTAGAAGCGAGACAATTTCGTTTGATATGGCCTGGTTTACCACAACCGTAACAATTTCCTCCTCCAGACATGCCTCTCATAGCTGTGAAAGCGGCTGCCATCGCTTCAAATTTGTGGTCCACAGTACCAATACGATTACAAGCCTCCACCATTTCAACCAAAGATTTAAGTAATTTTTTACAGTCGGCGTTAGCATTTTCTACTGCTAATTTTAATAGCAAAATCTCTCGAGCTTCGGTATTATCTATTTGGCGTTCTAAAGCTTGCTTAAGTCTATCAATAAATTGCATGTACGGTTCCCGAGGTTCCTGCGTAATAGAGGTGAATGCCTTTTGAGGTTTATGGGAATCGGGTATTTTGAGTAAAGCCTTTTTTGCTTCTTCGCGGATCGCTTCCAGGGCCTCTCGTGGACAATCTCGAGCCTGTGCCGCTGGATCAGAGTGCTGACCCGTACCCATAAGGTGCTCCATGGTCAGTGCGGCAAGAGCAGCATTATTATGACCCACATAGCTGGTGAGGAGAGTTTGAAGGCCCCCTCTCCAATGCGACTCCCAGAGGGAATACTGGGTAGGGGTTAATAACAGTTGCGCTAGCGATTTTAAATCATGGGGAGTCATAACGTACGCATCAAAGACAGAAGACAGCAGGCTCGCAAAATATGGGGAAGAGAGCCCGTGTTCTGTGACGGTACGGCGCAGCTCTTTAATCACCGGGAAGGACAAAGCCTCCCACTGCACTCCCCGGCCTTGATAAATAACAGGGGCAACTATCGTTCGCGCTATTTCCAAGTCACCTTCTTTTAAAGCTTGATGTTTAATGTTCGCCCATGTATCATGAGGGTCAGGGGGGTACAAGTCAGGCTCTTTATCAGGATCAACGGGCCCCGGGTCAAGCGGATCTTCCTCAGGAGGGTAGCCTGCGGCACAGACCTTTAAGGGTCCCGGCGACTTAGCGCGTCGCAGAGGTAGCGGAGGGGGAAGCAAAGGCTGAGCTGGTGGAGGTTCCCCCTTAGTATCTGGAGAGTCTTTATGGCCCCTTTCCTGTGCCTTAATAGCCTCAAAGATATTTCTCCACCACGGAAGAAAACGCTGAGCCTCGGCGTTCCCTGACGTCGCTGAGTCCCACAACTTTACCCCCACATCGTCCCAAAGTTCCCGGGTAAAAATACTGGAGGCCGTAACAGTGGGGATCTTCATTTGTACCCACTTAAGCATAATCTTTAAGTCCTGCCCGGAAATATCTTTTTTATGTTTCCGGAGGAGCGTTTTCATAACTTCATATACGTCTCTCTCTGTGGGGGACATCTGATTCCCCATGTTTCCCACAGCTCACCTCTTAAATCCAGAGGGATTCCTGGCCAGTCCCTGCTTCCTTTCAGCAGCTCATTCAACGTTCCGTGGGACTCGCAGCAAGCCGCTCAGCTAGGCGGTTCACCAACCCATCACGTCGGGGTCACCAATTTGCCGCGATTGAGAGACGGGACGCTGCTTGATGCAAGCAAGATGTCCGTTTATTAGACGCGTCGGAAAGCCTTTTGTACAGCTACTTAACAGTTACATAAATTCTATCATTTCTGATTGGCTTAGCTCTAAATGTTTCATTACAATAATCCCTCCTGCTTGCGGTTTCACTACATGCTAGAAGCTACAGTTTTGCTATGTGCTAGAAGCTACAGTTATAACTTGTTGCTTACTCCCTACTTCTTCAAGGTTATTTGTCTCGGATCTGCAAGGCCAGCTGTTCCCTGACTCCTCAGAGTTATTTGTCTCAGGTCTGCAAGGTCGGCATGCCCTCGAGTTTCTTGCATACTTGTACTTTTCCGCTGGCAGACCCGACAGAAGTGCATCTGTACCAATGCGCGCAGTATGCGCAACAAACAGGGGGAGCTTGAAGCCATGATGCACCAGGAAAACTATGACATAGTGGCTATCACAGAAACGTGGTGGGATGCCTCACACGACTGGAGAGCCACAATCGATGGCTACAAGCTCTTCAGGAGGCACAGACAGGAAAGGAGAGGCGGGGGAGTGGCCCTGTATATTAGAGAACGCTATGAGAGCTTGGAAATCAAGTATAGTGATGATGGGGTGGAGAGTGTTTGGATTAGGTTAAGGGCTGATAAAGCTGATATCGCTGTGGGAGTCTGCTATAGACCTCCCAACCAAAGCAGTGAGGCGGATGAAGCTTTCTATAAGCAGCTGGGGGAAATCTCGCAGCCACTTGCCATTGTTCTGGTGGGGGACTTTAACCTCCCGGATATCTGCTGGGAATACAACACAGCAGAGAGGGAACAATCCAGGAGGTTCCTGGAGTGTGTGGAAGATAACTTCCTCACACAGCTGATAAGTGAGACGACGAGGGAAGGTGCCCTCCTGGACCTGCTTCTTGTGAACAGGGAAGAACTTGTGGGGGAGGTAAAGGTTGGTGGCCATCTGGGGCACAGTGATCATGAGATGATCGAACTTCTGATTCTTGGAGAAACAAGGAGAGGGATTAGTAAAACTGCCACCTTAGACTTCGGGAGGGCAAACTTTGACCTGTTCAGAAGGCTGCTGGACAGAATCCCTTGGGAGACTGCCCTGAAGGATATAGGAGCCCAGGAAGGCTGGACATACTTCAAGAGAGAAGTCTTAAAGGCACAGGAGGAGGCTGTCTCTGTGTGCTGAAAAACAAGTAGGCGGGGAAGGAGACCGGCCTGGCTAAATAGGGACCTTTGGCTGGACCTCAAGAACAACAAGAGAGTCTATGACCTTTGGAAGAGGGGGCAGGTCTCTCATGAAGATTATAAGGATATAGTGAAGCTATGCAGGGAGCGAATTAGGAAATCCAAAGCACAGCTAGAGCTCAACCTAGCTACAGCTGTTAAGGATAACAAAAAATGTTTCTATAAATTCATTAAGAACAAAAGGAGGATTAGGGAAAATCTCCCTCCCTTATTGGATGCAGAGGGAAACAGAGTCACAAAGGAGGAGGAAAAGGCTGAGGTGCTCAATGCCTACTTTGCCTCAGTCTTTAGCAGTGGAACAAGCTGTTCCCTGGGCACCCAGCCTCATGAGCTAGGAGACAGGGAGGGGAAGCTGAACGAGGTCACCACAATTAAAGAGAAAGTGATCAGTGACCTGCTACGCCGCTTGGATGCGCACAAGTCTATGGGACCGGATGGGTTACATCCAAGAGTGCTGAAAGAGTTGGCAGACGTGCTCGTCAAGCCACTTTCCATGATCTACCTGAAGTCATGGCTAACTGGGGAGGTCCCAATGGACTGGAGGGTAGCAAATGTAGCACCCATCTACAAAAAAGGCAGAAAGGAGGATCCAGGCAACTATAGACCTGTCAGTCTGACGTCGGTAGCAGGGAAGGTCATGGAGCAGATCATCTTGAGTGCCATTACAAGTCATATAACGGACAAGCAGGGGATCAGGCCTAGTCAGCATGGGTTTATGAAAGGCAGGTCCTGCCTGACGGACCTGATCTCCTTCTATGACAAGATGACCCGATTATTGGATGAGGGAAAGGCTGTGGACATTGTCTACCTAGACTTTTGAAAAGCATTTGACACTGTCCCGCATAGAATTCTCATGGAAAAACTGGCGGCTCATGGCCTGGATGAGCATACAATCCGCTGGATCAAGCACTGGCTGGATGGGCGGTCCCAAAGAATGATGGTCAATGGAGTTAAATCCAGCTGGTGGCCAGTCACAAGTGATGTCCCTCAGGACTCAGTGTTGCGACCATTTCTGTTTAACATCTTTATTGATGACCTTCATAAGCACATAAAGTATATCATCAGCAAGTTTGCAGATGACACGAAGCTAGGCGGCAGTGTTGATCTACATGAGGATAGGGAGGCTCTACAGAAAGACTTGGATAGATTGGACCGATGGGCCAATGCTAATGGAATGTGCTTCAACAAGGACAAGTGCCAGATCCTGCACTTGGGCCACAACAACCCCATGCATCGCTACAGGCTTGGGGCAGTGTGGCTGGAGAGCTGCCTGGCAGAAAAGGATCTGGGGGTTCTAATTGACAAGCGGCTGAACATGAGCCAGCAGTGTGCCCAGGTGGCCAAGAAAGCCAATGTCTTCCTGGCTTGTATTAGAAATAGTGTGACCAGCAGAAGTAGGGAGGTGATTGTCCCCCTGTACTCAGCACAGGCGAGTGCAGAGGAGGGCAACGAAGCTGGTGAAGGGCCTGGAGAATAAATCTTATGAGGAGCGACTGAAGGAGCTGGGACTGTTTAGTTTGAGGAAGAAGAGGCTGAGGGGAGACCTCCTCACTCTCTACAACTACTTGAAAGGACATTGTAGAGAGGTTGGTGCTGGTCTCTTCTCACAGGTAATTAATGATAGAACAAGAGGGAATGGCTTCAAGCTGCAGCAGGGTAGGTTTAGGCTGGACATTAGGAAAAAATTCTTCACAGAAAGAGTGGTCAGACACTGGAATAGGCTGCCCAGGGAGGTGGTGGAGTCACCATCCCTGAATGTGTTTAAGACTCGTTTAGATGTGGTGTTAGGGGATATGGTGTAAGGGAGAACTTTGTAGAGTGGAGTTGATGGTTGGACTCGATGACCTCAAGGGTCTTTTCCAACCTAAATGATTCTATGATTCTATGGAAAGGGTGGTGGCTTTTGTTATTTATTGCAATACAGAAAGTCTGTGGAAGCCTCGCCGGGCGCAGCCAACAGTCTTCACTTCTGTGTGAACACAGATTTTGTACACGAAGCGTTCAGACGGAGCTCTGCCCTTCTCTCACGGGTACCTCTAAGTCCCTACAGAGTGAATCGGGTGGAGAATGCTGATGTCTTCACTGATTGTGGCACTCACTGCAGTAAATACCTCTCCTCTTAGATTTTTTTTCCGTAATATCTTCTCCTGCTGTGACATCCATAAATTTTTGAAAGAACTCGCAATTGTAGGGGTTGTGGCGTTCTGAAAAGCTCACCTTCTGAAGCCGGGAAGCTCTGGGCACGGAAAGGAGATAGAAGATGGTTTTCACTGCAGCTTGGCGGTAAACGTAGGGGTTGGCTTTATAATTAGTCTCATTTGGAGCAACGTGATGCCTAGGGAAGATGCAAACTTGGACAGTCTTCTGCGGAGCGGATTAGATAAAATACCTAATGTTTTTGTCTCTGCATCTGCCTGCCTGGGGGGTTCTGAATGACATGTGTGTATTTTGTATTTATAAGAATAATAATTGCATGTCCTGAACAGAACACATGTGAGGAGGCTTTCTGTGCTGCTCAGAAGGGATCCCTGCTCATCCCCCTTCCCTGTGCCTCCGCTGAAGCCAGTGAGCACCCAACAACCTTCTTAGAACCAGCCAAAATTAATGGTCATCAATTACGGGAAATACCTTCAGGCTGATTGAGGCATTTGGGACAGACTTTAATGCTGTGAAAAGGTTCATTGACTGGGTGAGCTCTTCTGAAATTCCCACTAGCGCCCGAGTACTCGGCTGAATCACGAAAAACAGTGTGAAGAAAGAGGAGTAATGACTTGTTTGTAGGAACGTGGGTGTCTTCCCACCTTGGGCTGCTGCTCCCACGTGTCGCACCATCACCCATTTGCCCGTATGTCCTATCAAGTGCTTGGCAATGGGTGCAGATTGTGGCATTTGCAACAAGAGCTATTGTTAGTGCGCGTAACCTGGGTCTGATTCTGGTTGTTTGACTCTGAAGTCGCTGGATTATGGAAAAGAGAAAAACAAGCAATAATCCACTGGTACTTTTTGGACAGGGCATAGCGATTTACAGCGGGTGTGATTAGGGAGAGGAGCCACAGCTTCACTTCCCAGCAAGGTATGGGCAAAGGCAGCACACAGTGAGGCTTGATAAGTAATTACTAGCTGATAAGTGGCTCCAACCAGCCTTAAAGTCAGCAGTTTTCCGATGTTAGCGTTTCTGTTAAGGAGTGATGCGCTTACACAGTGCCAAGAATGGCAGGCGAAAAAAATTAAAACATAGTAGCAGGAAAAGTGTAGCTTGTAGGATCTGCGGAAATCCTGGTGCGTTTCATGGAATACGCTGCACGCCGAGTGAAACGGTTGGGTTTTTCCCGCGTGAGCCCAGTCCGGGGGAGGTTTGGTGTTTCTGCAGAGAAAAGTGGGCAAGTTGCATCTCAGGAGGCGGGAGGCTCAACGCTTGAAAACGTTTCCAGTACTACATCTGTTTTGGTTGGTTTTTTTTCTTTAAAATCTTGGCCGAAAGTGGTCTTCCTAGAGTGAGGTTATTTTTTCTTGCTTTGTTGGGATTGCACACTTGAAAAACATTCTGTGGGTGCCCGCATAGAAAATATTGGCGTATTGAGAATACCCCGTGTGTGCAGAAAGCGGCTACGTATTCGAGAGGGGTGGCAAAGTAAAAGGAATCCTTTCTGACCCGCGCTGCTGCTGCCAGGCACACAAAAAGAGATTCTCCTCTTCGCTTGAACCGCAAAACCACCTTTTTAGGAAAGGAAGTGACGGCCCAACCGGAGGTGCCGCGCAGCGCGGGTGGTGGGTTCTCCGAAGGCATCTCGCGCTGTCCCGTTGGTGCCGTGGTACGGGGACATTACAGGTGTATTTCCATTGGACGCTGCGCCAGCTGCAGCAATTTTTAGAACTGGAGCTTGTCTATGAATTTCCCACTTGTGCGCCATCACAGGGTTGGCATTCTTGAGCGCGAGAGGGCTTGCGGTGGAATCGGAAAGCTGTTTGCAGAGCCGGTCTCTCCCCGCAACGGTGGCGGGGCTGAGCGTCTCAAAACCCCTGGGGCCAGCCTTGCCATTTGATGTGGGGTTTGGGGAGAGTTATTTACGTGTTACCACCGTGACATTTAGGAGGGAGAGGCTTCCCGGCGGTTCTGCCAGGAGCGGAATCTGCTCACGATGGATTACGGCGTGATCCAGCACATTTTGCATCCTTGGCCCTGGTCCTGCTGTTCTTCCACGAGCAAAACTGACATCCAGGTTACTGGGAGTCTCGCCTGAAAACAGGTGAAGGGGACAGTTTGTGTCCTTGCCACCTTGGCTTTCATCAGCTCCCGTGTGGAGAAAAGGGTCTTGAGAGCTGTGCCGTCCTTTGAGGACGTGCCCCGGTGCAGTACGAGTCAACGCGAGAGCAAGGCAGGACCATCCTGCCCATTGGACGCTGGTTGCTCTTGCTGGCTTCACGGACCAGGAGGGTCCCTGTGCATTTAAGGGTGGTGTCATCTCGTCCTTCTCAAGGGAAGAGCGGGGCAATGGGGATGCTCCAAGCCGGAGCCTCGGGAAGGACTGCAGTTCACAGCTACTGGTTTGCACTGTAGGGTGTTGCAGACTGGCCCCTTCACTGCTTTTATTGCTTAGAGCCTGTTGGTGTGTTGGCTTAGATTTAGGAAGAACTAAGTAGCCTACGGGTGGGGCTTCCTTCCTGTCAAAAATCGATGGTGATGTGTTGCTTTACTGTCTAAAGTGGAAGAAGTAGCTTTGGAGTCATTGCAGATACATGAATGCATCCCCTGAGAAGCCCATGGAGAACAGTCCATCTGAACTCGGCCCCTGGACCCATGTCTTCAAGGGACCCTCCTGGTATTCTGTGATATTCACAGGAGAGGATATTCCAACACCTACTTTTTAAACAGAGACAAAAAACAGTCAGTCAGAAACTCTATCTGAGCTGTCCCAGCGGTGGGGTATGAGGGGGAAACACAAGACACTGCTGGCTGAGATCTTTTCCGCGTGAGTTGGGGCTGCCCACGTTGCTGCCGAGCGCTGAAGTTGGGGGTCGTGCAGCATCCCCGGGGAATGCCGAGGCATCCCATGTCTGTGGCACTCCGTAACGCACGCCTGGAAAACAGGAGGGGGAAATTCTGCGTTAGGAAGAGAAGTACTGGGCCTAAATCTCCTCAGGGATGAGTTTTATGCTTGAAATAAGAACCGTGTGATAAATTATGGAACCATATGGTTGAATGAATTTTTTCCTTGGGTGATTTCCCCTGTCCCTACACCACTAGAATAATCCCTTCTGAGTTCCTTGTTTATTTTATACAAAGAAGCAGTGACTCTGCAGGCGAGGATGTTGTTGCGGGAGGATGTTTCTGAGACGGAACTGGAAGCAGATGTTGATGCCTTGCTATTTGTTGTAGGGTCTCTTCTGGGTGGCCCTGGAGAGCTGAGTTCCCTGTATGACAGCGTGGAGCAGCAGCTGAACGAAACCCTGCGGCGACGCCGGCACGCCGGGGACGACGACTACAACGTCGAGGTGCTGCTGGGTGTGGATGACTCCATCCTCCAGTTCCACGGCAAAGAACACGTGCAAAACTACCTCCTCACCCTCATGACCATCGTGAGTACCTTCGTGGGGCGGCACTGCTCGTCCTGGGGCGTGAAAGGCTTCTGTAATCCCTCGCAGGAGCATCTAGGAGACCCCGCTTGACACAAATACGATCATGTTGTCTGCTGGTGGATACGGGTCTCTCTTCTCAAGATGTTCCTTTAATTCATCTTTTTCGCAGTAGTTTTCTAGGGCACGTTCTAGGGTAAATGCAAGAATTTGGAAATGGTTGATAAACAGCAGGGAAAAATTGCAAACTTGATACATTTCTAATAATTCCCAACTGCTGCCGCTACACAGTTCTGAAGGAAACCTGGTTAAAGAATAAACATGCAGGGTGAAGAAGCGTTCTAAACACCTAACGGCCCTTTGACAGAAAGCAAACCTTCTAGTAGCGTCTCTTCCTCAACTCGTGTGGCAATATCCATCTTTGTGTAGAACCTGCGAAGGAACAGAGCCTCATAGAACCGCTTGATCCTGGTGTGCCTTATGGGGTTAGCAAGTATTGTTTGGTCTACATCTGCATTTCTAGCTGTAAAATCAATGGCAAGGTGCTATGCTTAAAGATACAGCCTTGAGCTACGCTGTCAGGTTCTATGGAAATGCACCTTATGGAAGAGCATGGTTCGCACCGTACGTTAAAAGTCGTGTACTATACCAGCACTGAATGCTGGAATTGCTCAAGCCGAAATGTTTTCTGTTTTTTCTCATGAAAGAATACATGAGAGCAATGGGAAGGAGATGTATAATCCCTTGCAATGGGCGGCTTTTTCTTAACGCATCTAATTGTCAGACCCGTATGGATACATCTTAGAAGCTGTGGGGATCATAAGGTTTTCCAGGAGAGAAAAACCAATATCCTAAGGACAGACTACAAGAGACCAGGCTTACAATTAATAATGATTTTGATGAACGTACAAATGATTCTTGTATTTTTCACACTCACCTTTTTATTCCTGGAATAATTGAAAAACAGTTCCTTGGGCTTGCCAATCATCTCTGTAACATTTCTTTATTGTGTGTCACATCAGCCATCATTCCTGACTGAGAGAATTCGGTCCTTTCGCTATCGCAAAGCATCAGAACCACCTTCTCCCCGCCATCCCCCAAACCCCGTTTCAGCTCCCCGTGGTACACAGCGTTCTGCTTGAGGAGGGACAGCCCATCCCAATCACACGTACGGTGAATTTGGCCTTCAGTCCTTGTTTTATGGTTAGTTAGTGCGCTTGTGCTGATAACTGGGGACGAGCGCTCGCTGGGGTGACAGGAGCAACCCCCTTGCTTCTGATGAGGCTGGTGGAACATCTCCCAGGGGGTGAGTGGAAGAGGTGAGACCAGCGATGCCGTCAAGGGTGGGAAAGGAGGTGTCAGGGCTCAGTGTCATGTACAAGACCTCTCAAAACAGTGCCTCAACAGTTAAGTAATCTCTTCCTTCCTAAGGAACTGTGCTGCCAACAACACACGTGTCCACGCGTGAGAGGCCGTACCGCTTAGGTACAGAGGAGACCCCTCAAGCATTGAGGGGGAAGCACAGGGCCGAAGCGTACCCACAGGTATGGGCTCATTGTCATAAGGCCCCAGTTACCTTTGAGATGTTTAAAGCCTGGTCCTTTCTTTAAAAAAAAACCCAACCCAACCCTCAGCATCACACAGCTTTTGCCTGTCACAGTCCCACCTCAGTTGTCCAAGCACACAAACATGAGGAGGGTCTTTGAAAATCTGCCCCACCTGTTGTGGCTCCCAGAATGAGGACCAGCAGTTTAAAACTCTAATCCCTAGAATCAGAGAGGCAAAAAATAAAAAAATCTCTAAATGAATTTAAAGCAACTGATATCTTTTCCAGCATAACTCTGTGTCGCATTGTAATAACTCTGTGTAGAATTATCCTGTGCTATAAATCTAGAGTAAGAAACTCCAGCCGTGCACGCACGCTGTAACTGAAACACGGCGTTTAGTCTGCTAGGTTTACAACCTGGAGCTTTGTTCAGTCTTACGCCTTTCCTACTGTTTCTGTCATTGTGAGCTGGTACGTTTTAGGTCCCTGCGGTGTTTCAGCATGCCGGGGAAATTGTTCTCCTACCAGGAGCCAACGGATGCTGTAGAACCTTGCTTTGAGGAAAAGGGCCTTTAAGTTGAGTAATGTCTGTGCGTTTGGTTTTGGAGCCCAAGGCATTCAGTCCTCCCTTTGGCTGTGGTGTGTTGGGAAGCCGCCTGTGAAGCTCTTTGAGGAGAAACAAGCCAGTGAATGCTTGTGCTGCTCCGTGATCACCTCTGAGACACGAGTGAGTCGACAGCAGGGCTCGCGTGGCCGTCAATGTACGTCCCGTAGCTGCGTATCTTTGTTAGGAGGAGCTGGTTTTTTAGTCTTGAGGGAATCAGAAAGCACACAAGCCAGTCTTTGCTTCTTCCTAGAAGATGACCAGGCCCTGGCACCGCTGTTGGTCACGCAGCTGAGCTTGGCCACAGACATTGTGCCCTGTCTTTTGGAGCAGGTTTAGGTTTGGATCTAGTGGTGTGAAGGTCCAAGAGATGAACCGTGCACGTCTAAACATGTATCTTCTGCTGCAAACGCGAGGCTGGAGATGGGAGGGAATTTGTGGTGGATGTCAGGAGCATTCGTGGGGGTTTTTTGCAAGGCTGATGGTGTCTCGCTGAGACTGTCCTTCCCCAGCAGGGAAGTTAAGGGCAGTTCTGCCACGTGTGATGCAGCAAACGCAAGAGAAGCTTCAAAAGAACAAATATAAGGAGGTATCGTAAGCAATGCTGTTTTGCTCAAGTGCAAAAAAGCAGTATTAAGTCCCATTCATTCAACCCTGTGCCAAGCCTGGTTGTCCTGGGCACCGTGCCACGCTGGCACAACCATACGGCTCTCGGTGCCAGGCCTGGCTCGCCAGGAACCATGCACTTGGCCTTGCCGTGCCAGCAGGAGCTCCAGGTTATGTTTCAGCTAAAGAAAGGCCTGACGTGTTTCATCTGTACGTAGCCTTGGCTTAAGAAACAGGCTGGAAGACCCAGCATCAATGATGCGTCAGAACCGGCTGCGAAGGGTCAGCGCTGGCAGCCAGACGCCCAAATGGGCTCGTCTACTCCAAAGCCATACAACCCAGCGTGGTCCCTAGCTTCTAGATGAAGCTTTACCGTTATCTCCCTGCATGAACGGCCAAAGTCACTGGCAGCCTGCCTTCCAGAAGGGCTGAGGGCTACAGTCACCCTCTGGAGGTAAGAGGGGTGTCATTCCCCTGGAGCTGTTTTGGGTAGCTTGGTGGCCTCTCGACTACTGGGCAGCTTCAGCTGAGTTCTTTGAGGTGACTGAATCGATATTTTCCTGATCTTACCTTTACCAGGAGCACATAAGGAGTTGTACCCTCCATCTCCCCAAGCCTGCCATGGTGTCAGCACGGTTCCTCAGCCCCGGTGGAGCACCCCTGGGAGAACCACCAGTCCAGCGGGAAAACAGGCAGAGTGAAAACTGGCAGAGGAGTGGGAAACGGGGTCCCAGCAGCGCTGAGAAAGCCTGACGCGCTTCCTCTCCCCTCTCTGTTCATTCCCCCACCCTGGTTATGCCCCAGTGACTCTAGGGGTCCCATCTCTTGTCGTGTGGACGTGTGCCACGCTGGTGCGGAGGTCACTCCTCGCAAGAGGAGAATGGGTTTTCACCACTTTGTGTAATGTTTGCTGGGAACGTGGCACTGTCGGTGTATGGGGTGCTTTGCAGCTAGCTCTTCTTTTGTGCTGGGTTGTCCTTCATAACACGGCGTTCCTCTCCTCCGCACTGCCTCGGGGAAACCTCGAACGAAAAGAGAGGACCTTGAAGGCACTGCCTTCAGTTTAGAGGAATTTGGGTTTTCTGTGAACAAAATCCAGAACGGTGAAACATTCCTCACGATTGCTTTCAGCAAGAGGTAGCTAGTACACCTATTGAAGTGGACACTTAAAAAATCCTTGGTGTTTTCAGCGCTGTGGTGTGCATTGTGAAACTAAAGGTCTCCTGCACTAGGCCACTGACATTTGTTTCTCCCGTGGTGGTTGCTTCAGACAAAGCTTCCCTGGATTAAAGTCACTGAGATCAGAAAGACACGCACAGGGGCAGCAGGTTATAGCGAGGGATCCTAAGCAGGTTTGGACTTGGCAGGATTTATATCTTTTTTTTTCTTGAGAATAAACCAAAATTAGGCAGCAGCAGCACAGTACTTCCATGCCTCCTTCCTTCCGGATTGCAAGGTGCTTTTGACAGAATTCCTCTTTCGGTGGTCCCTGACCACTCAGCATTGCAGTTCCGTGGGTATTGCCTTCTTTCTCAATAACTCTTTGAGTTTGTTTCCACACGTCAGTGAGAGCTTTATGATCAGCAGCAGCAGGAACAGACACTGCCAGATACGTCTGGAGGTTCTGCCACAGGACTCCAAGTTTTTCTTTGTGTGAATAACTAGATATTCTCTCTCTCGTGCTAGCAGGGAATCGTCTTCTTTTTACCACACACCTCATGAAACATCAACAGTCAGTCTTTGCTAAAGACGATTGCGGAATATTGTCTTTTTAGGTTTAGAAACATATAACTTGGTAAACAGGGGGGCTGATACACTCTCCCCAAACACTTCCATCTTCTCTTACCCACCTGTGGCTCCATCTGCTGTGAGTAGCTGTCGATGCAGAGCCTGTGCAAGCCCTAATCGACTACAGTAGAGAGGTTTACCTCTTCTGGAAGGAATGCTTTTGTACCAAATCAGTCATTCCTATCAAGATTTTAACAACGGTAGTCTTTTTTATATGACTTTCTAAAGAAGATGCAGGTGAAACAGGAGATGAGAAGAAAAGGTGATGCAAAATAAATGCAGGGAGAGATAACAGACATAGAAGAGCATCAAGCTTTTAAAAATTCTTTGAATAAAAAGGTTGCCAGAAAAGCCCAAGTTTCAGCACAGTTCTGCCAGTTCTTTTGCCTCTGCTCAGTCACTTCTCCCACTTCTCCCACGACACAGCTGTGTGTGTCGTTACGTGCTCATCAGTGCTCTTTCAGTCCATTAGCTTGATTGAGAGCGGGAATCCCTCGAAAAGCCTGGAGAACGTTTGCCGCTGGGCGTATCAGCAGCAGAAGTGGGACCCCAACCACTCTGAGCACCACGACCATGCCATCTTCTTAACCAGGCAAGATTTTGGGCCTGCTGCTATGCAAGGTAATGCAGCTGACGTGGGGCACAACTCTCTGGCCTTGGTGTTTCTCGGCTAGCATCTGCCAGAAAAGAGGAAAATTTGGAAATTGCATTGTTACGTGATCCTGAGACAATAAGCAACCTAGGCCTTCATTCAGCAAATACTTAAGGAAGCATTCGATTTTATAGATGTTCTGAAACCTGGTCCTGTTGGGGAAAGCACGGCCACCCATCGTGACCTTCAGTTCCCTGTTCCGGGGTTAGAAAGGGCCAACTTCGCTTGTAGTTTATTGCATCGCTCACTGGAGGTTTCTTTTCATAGACAGCTTCCCAGCCGCTTTGATACCCGCCTTGATCTTGATGACTCAAGGAACTAATGCTAACGGGAATTAACTACACCAAGTGTGATTTATGTCAGAGTTAAATAAGAGTCTGGGTGCGACCGTGCTTTGTCTGTCCAGCCGGAGACGTCTTAGAGATTTGTGTTCAGTACCTCCATGCTCCCTTCTCCTTCTGGGGGGCAGATAAGGGTCTGAGTTCTCCTTAGGTCTGGGCTGGCATCCCTGGAGCGAAAGTGGTGAGGTCGAGATGTTCGGCAGACTTCCCTGTCGCCAGAAAGATGTTAGCTTTTCCTGAGGAAAAGACAGAGAAAAAAATGACAATCAGAAAAAAATACTCCTGGGTTCTTCTCAGGTAGTAAGTTTATTGGGAGAGGTCTCGTTTGAAATAAATGTAACGGGTGAAAGAATCAGCCGTGGTTCCTCTCAACAGGACATGCTCCTGTTACCGGCATGTGTCACCCGGTCCGAAGCTGTACGCTCAACCACGAGGATGGGTTTTCATCGGCTTTTGTCGTTGCTCATGAAACTGGGCACGTGTGAGTCTGACCTTTACAATTGGATTACCAACAAAATACGGTGCCGCATCTCCTCCTTGCTTCAAGCGGTTTAATTTTAGTGGCTGTATGAAAGCTGTGCCCGTTTTGTTTCCATCCCCTGGGAACGCATCAGTGGTTTAAGCAATGAAGAGATAACTGGGGGAAGAAAGGAGGGGGAAGAGAGAGGGGGAAGGTGTTTGAAGAGGTCAGTAAAACCCGGAAGGCCCAGGCAGTGCAGACAGTAGCTTGTCGAGCATCCGTAACTCCTTTCTTCTCCTTGACTCCAAGTGCCGATGTGTGAGATTTGGCACCTCTTCAGGAATGATAAAATGGGAGTAACTGATGAAGCAAGGATCTCTGTTAGCTCTCCGCATGAATGAACGTCAGCGCTGAGGATCTGAGTTTTGTCTTCCCGAAGTAGTGCAGCTCGCTGGGAGGAATCGAGCCCAGCTGGAGATGACCAGGTCACTTTATGTTAAGCTGTGCCAGGCGCACACTTGGAGACGTAGCCTGCTAACCACGTTAGCTCTTTGGAGGTGCAACACGATAACTGTGTTAGCTCTGTGTTTACATGGGTGCTTCTCTAAATGAGCGTACAACCGTGAACAATTCAATGTCTGAATGAGCAGGATTGTTGTTTTCCTTTATCCGAAGCATAAGAAGTCGTCATCATCTAGTTGGTTCATTCCTGGTGTTAATAAATACAACAAAGTATAAGTGAAAGAGCATTCAGAGTCCTTACGTTTTGGCATCAGAGAAGATCAGTTTGAAGTGCAGGTGATATCTGCAGAATGCAAAGGACAGTTTCATTTTGCGTGGTTACATGTGGATGGGAAACTGTTTTCTTTACAGTTGTTTGACCGGTTGAAGAGGGGAATATGCCTGGGCTCTGATGCCGGGTTCTTTGTTGCAGGCTGGGCATGGAGCACGACGGGCAAGGGAACCGCTGCGGGGACGAGACGGCGATGGGCAGCGTTATGGCTCCCTTGGTGCAGGCTGCCTTCCATCAGTACCACTGGTCCAGGGGCAGCAGCCAAGAGCTCAAAAGACACATACAGTAAGGCCCGGCCAGCACTCAGTGGTAGTCGTTTTGCTAAAGGAAACAGAATTCTTTGCGGTTCCTGCTCTGTGCTCTGGGGCACCAGTTAGACACCGCTATCTCCACCTCTGGCCTCCACCACGCTCTTTCTTTTTCCCCTTCAAATCTGTATTAGAAAAGCTGTAAACCAAGAGTGATGCTTCCTCACTGAGGGGTGCCCCCAAAGCATCGTCTGGGGAGCACGGCAGGAGTCGCTCTGGCAGACTCTGTGTCAGGGAGCTGGTGTTTTCCCAAGGTTTGTCATTCCTCTAGGAGTTAGGCTGCGCAACTGGCAGGATGAAGCCCTAAACTCAGAAAAGGAACTAGTGAAAGTTGTGGAAGAGAGAAGGCGGCATGTGTGTGTGTGTCCGAATTAGGGGGAAAAGTCTCTAGTCTCCTTCCATGTGTGTTCCTCTTCACCCAGTGCTTACTCAGGCTTCTTTGCGATAGGACAAGGGGTAGCGGTTTTAAACTAACAGAGGGAAGATTTAGACTAGATATACGAAAGAAACTCTTTCCAGTGAGGGTGGTGAGGTTGCCCAGGGAAGCTGCGGCTGCCCCATCCCTGGAGGTGTTCGAGGCCGGGTTGGACGGGGCTTGGAGCAACCTGGTCTGGTGGGAGGTGTCCCTGCCCAGGGCAGGGGGTTGGAGTCGACAGCCTTTAAAGGCTCTGGTCGGAGTTCGCTTTCAAACACGCCAGTGCAACAATCCAATGTAGGTCTTCTGGCTCTAGGGGGTGGTTCCAGTCAACTGGGAGTCTGTACAGGTGTCACTTTAAATGGCGTGTACAGTTTGGATGGAGTCTGCCAAAATTCCCGTTCTGTTCCAGCCCCTTGAAACGCGGCTTTTTGCAGGGGGCCAGGATCGGTTTTGGGGAATCCAGGAATTCCCAGAGGAAAGCCTGTGGAAAACCATCCCAAGGATTTAGCTGCTGTGTAAGAGAGTGCAGAGTACGTGGTGTGTGAGCTTAGCAAGCTGCAGGATGAACTTAGATAATCTCGAATTGTAAATCCACAGCTGGCAGCCTGTACGTGCACGGGGATTAATTCTGCATTTCAGCGTTTGCCTTGGGGATGGATGGGCAAGCGCGGAGGTTATTGCGCAAGTGCGTTATCTGTGGCGGGTGACTGCTCTGTGTCCGTTTCTGTCACTTCACGTGCCTTTTTTGCAAAATTGCCTCTTAAAATAGAATGGGAGATTTCACCTGAGACAGAAGAGGAGTCCCCAGACCTAACGCCCAGAGGGTTTTGGAACCTCTTGAATGTTCTTCTTCTCTTCGCAGGCCCGTGAATGGAGGCGAAGATTGTGCTGGGGTCAATTTTGAGTTTCAGCTTTGCAATACGGAGGAGTGTCCCAAGCACTTTGAGGACTTCAGAGCGCAGCAGTGTCAGCAGCGCAACTCCCACTTCGAGTATCAGAACAGCAAGCACCACTGGCTGCCCGACGAGCACCCTGACTGTACGTCCTCTTGCTTGCCGTTAGTACAACTCAATCCTGGAATCTCCCAGAGCTTGCGCAGTGTTATGGTTTGAGAAAACCCATAACAATTTATTGTCGTTTAGACAATTAGTCTATCACCCGATGACCCCTCCCCACCCGGCAAGGGGAATCGGGGAAAGCAAGGAAACACCAGGGCTGAAATATGAACGGATTTAATAGGGTAAGACTAAATAATTAATGGTAATACTGAAGAACCAGTATTAATCCCGATACTAATATAAGATCTACAAGGATTATACTCAGCCCATTCCATCAGCAGAAGCCGTGCACTCCCAGCAGGGGACAGTACATGTGGGACACTGCCAGCGCTGCGGCTTCGGGAGGAAGGGAAGGGCTGAGGGCTCCGGCACCGGGGCAAGGAGTTTCTCTGGACCGCGGCCATCAAGGGAGAGAGAGACTACGCAGCAAACTTTCTAATTTATATCGAATGTGACGTTCAGGGTATGAAATAACCCTGTTGGCCAGCCTGGGTCAAGTGCCCAGGTCTCGCTCCTCCTCATCCCTGCACCTGGCAAGGCTCGAAAACACCGGGACCTTGAATCCCACAGAGCCTAGCTGGCTCTAAAGTAAATATTTTCATGAATTCGGCCACTAGTGTCTTCCAAAAGTGGAGTTTTCCCCAGCATGGGAAGAGAAATTAGTCCTGTGTCGCTCAACCCAGGACACCAGGGTCTTGACTCAAAAGCAGGAAAAAAGGATGGTCCCGGAAGGAAAGAACGGGTGCCACGCGAGACAGTTGTCGTTTCCCCAACCCTAGGCTTCCCTTGACTTTCCTCCTCCTCTCAGTGAGCACATGCTGGAGCGAGAGGCTCGTGGCTCCTGCTGGAACGGCTGGTGGGTGCTCGTAGGGTTTGATGCGCTAAAGAGTTAGATGCAGCCTTAGCCAGGAAATACGTGTTCAGCTGGTATTTTCAAAACAGGGTAAAGACAGAGATCCAAATCCTCTGTGCTTTTTCCCGGGCTTTAGCACCACCTTCTCACGGATTCATTTTTCTGGTGTCGTTTTTCTGCATCCCTGTGGTTTTGTAAACTCAGCCCCGTTCCCAACAGCGTCGGAGTGAAAGCTGCTTCCAGGATAGTCGGGAACCCAGTCCGAGGAGCCTCTTTAGAAGGGAACTGATTTCTGTGGGAATATCTCAAAGCGATAGGCCCGTAATCCACAGAAAAGCAAGTTAGTGCCCTTTTCCCCCCCCATAGCTGTCTGTAAAAGGTCCTTTCTATCTCTGTCGTATTTTCTTCACTCCTTTAGTGGGATATTTTCCTGAAGCGCATCTGGATTGCTGTTAATGTATGCAATTAATTCCCTTCCCTCAGCTAACAAGCGGTGCCACCTGTACTGCCAGTCCAAGGAAACCGGAGATGTTGCGTCCATGAAGCAGCTGGCACATGATGGAACTCGCTGCTCCTATAAAGATCCCTACAGCATCTGTGTCCACGGAGAACGTGCGGTGAGTGTCACTTGCCCAAGGTCACGGTTGAGGTTTTGAGCTGCGCCAAGTCGCGGAATGGCTCTGGTCAGCATCGCCCACAACAGCTCCGTCAACAGGCCGGAGGTAGACTTGGCAGATGTTTCCAAATTAGATATTTGCAGTGTCATATTTCTCATGATTCCTTGAGATTTAAATGAACCTGTTCCATGGAAACACTCCCCTCCCCTTCAACTGATGGTTTCGTTTGCCTTTTATGCACTTGGTTTCGTGTCTGAAAAGAATTGTGTCTATTTTTCTGTCTTTCCCATCTTAGTCTTGAAGGTCCATGACCATAAAGCAAGAATCACTCCCTATTTTTCACGTGAAAACCACTCTCCAGCACCAGATTTGCAAGTAATTTGTGTTTCAACAAAACAGATGAGTGTTGGGCGGTGGTTTCCTCTGCACGCTGATTTTGCGATGGCTTCCCACTGTAACTGAAACCAACGACCGATGACAAAGCCTTCTCTTATTTCTTGTTTTTGCTCTTCCTCCTGCAGAAAGTGGGTTGTGACAAGGAGATCGGCTCCAACAAGGTGGAAGATAAGTGTGGCGTCTGCGGCGGGGATAACTTTCATTGTCGAACGGTGAAGGGAACCTTCATGCGCACTCCCAAAAAGCTTGGTAGGAATAGCATTTTCCCGCTGCTCGCTATAATTTCTGTCGTTCTCCGCTCTTCCTGTCAGGCTTTTTTGCAGAAACACAACTGACTTTCGGGTAGCGAAACACAATTTGTCTGCTCATGTGCAAAACCAGTTTAGTTGCTGATAAGGAAATGCCATTTTTAAGACAGCGTACTATTTCTGTCCTTTGAAGGAGCTGTTAGATGAGAGCTTACTCAGTCAAGTGTACCGAGAAATACCGTGCAGGGCGTGTTGAATTCTCCTTTGGGCGTGCTGAAGCCCAGCCAGACGGTGTTTTGTGATAACGTGGGGATACGCTGAGCTGGGCTAAACAAAACCCAACTTTTCTCGCAGGGAAATGCAGAAGAAATGGAGGTGCTTCCCTGGCGCTAAGGGTAGCGTGCCTCTCACTGTAGGAGGCCTAAAGGAAACATTTTTTTCTCCCGTTAAAGATGAAGCTTTTCCTCTCCAACCTAAACTCAAAGAGTTTTAAATGGAAATCTGCATTTCTGTGCCTAGGAAATGAGCACGTGGATCCTCCTGTCCACGTGGGTTTCTATGACGCTTTCTCACAAATCACAGCCCTTTAGTCAAATAAACACATCAAAAATACATTCAGCTGAATTCTGAACCAAATATGAAACCATTTTGGCAGGAATCCTCCTTTCTCGCACCCTTTAAGGTGTGTGACTGAGGCGCAGTAGAACACCTGATGGCGTTTTGCTCGCTCAGAACTAAGAGTCACCCGCTTCCAATCTTCAGGCTGCGCTCTGGGGCGTTTTGCAACACGTTTCCTATCAATAATAATTCAGGATCTCCTTGGACGACTTCTGCAATTTCTATGTTGTCAGTTATTCATTAAGCCAGGGCAGTATCATCTTGTACATTTTGCTGTGCTTTGGGTACTGTTAAGGCTTTCCCGTATTGCTTTTTCTTTCTCCAGCCTGGGGAAGCTACTCAGGGAAGTGTATCTCCGGTTATTTCAGGAGTATCTGTCTGATAGGACTAAGTGTTTTAAGACAGAGCAGAGAAAGGCTGAGGCACAGATAACGTGAATATCTGCATTTAAAGTTGAGAGGCTGGTAATTGCTGCCGTGAAACGAGCTTTACTGCAGCATTAATAATTACAGTTGGGCAGTGAGCAGCCAAACTAAACTTGGACAAAGATAAGCTAACGTGCGACTGGAAATAAAATACATCAAATACTCTGCTGAAAATGCTTATTAATAATTACAAACCAAGTGGAAAAGTTTGCTGATTGTAATTATCTAATTAGACTAGAGCACCTTTCCGAAAGGGATGGTTCCCCGGAGGCTGATGGATCGGACACGGAATAACGCAGGAATCAGTGCTAGGAGACAGAGCAAGGACTGCTGCTGCTCATCGGCCACTTAGTTGCAGAAGTTTGTGGAAGTGCTAGAAGTGTTTACGGAATGTTTATTGTTGCTGCCGTAACTTTGGCAATCCAGTGCCTGTTGACAGGTTGCCTGTTGCAAGTGCCTGTTGACAGGTCCCCCGGAGGGATTTTAGTCTTCCTAAAGGCAATACCTACTTAATGTTACACTGATTACCCGTGGTTTGGACTGATAAATAATTGGAATTTAAAAGAAGAACCATTTCCTTTGGGAACAGCTTTTTACTTTGAGCTGTGGAGAGTCAAATTCAGCCCCGTCGCTTCAGCAGCAGCAATTTAATGGATGCATTTTCCATCCACAGTCGTAAGTAGTTTGGGTGAACTCCCGTAGAGGTGGATGTGTAGCGACAAAACGCTCCGCACTACACGCACCTTGCTCCAGGCTTTGGTGTCTGGGAGGTAAGCTGACACACTTCAGAGGCTAACGTCTAACCTGACAGTAAGTAAACTCCAATCTACCAGCCTGGCTGATGAGGGATTTGGAAAAAATAATCAGGAAAACGCATGTTTTTCCCCCCTTGTTTGCCGAGGAACATAGGAAACATATTTTTGCCTGAATTGTTAACGGATGTGGCCTACAGCAGTGCAGCTAGGCAAGTGACAAATAGGTTTGTAACTGGTTTCTCTTCTCTCCCTGAAAAGAGGAAAAACGCAAGGAGGTCCCATCAAACACGTTACAAACTATTTGCTCCGTTTTCTTTCTGCCCCGGCTTCTTTGTTGGTGATGGATGCACTCCTCTGCAAGCGGAATCTGGATTGTGTGGCGCGCTCCTAACCATGGCTATTACTTTTTCTGTCCATCTCTGCTTTCTCCATTGACTGCCACACACGCCAAAGGGTACCTTAAGATGTTTGACATCCCTCCTGGTGCTCGACATGTGTTTATCCAAGAAGACGAGGCTTCTCCTCCCTTTCTTGGTAAGTGTCTCTCTCCTCAGGTTTGGCTTTGAGGCATGGTGAGAAGCAGAAGCACGGGGCAGTCGTGCAGAAGCACCTGAGAAAGGAGATACCCAAATTCAAGTGTTCAGGGTAAAGATGGGCACTCAAAAATGGCATGTTCGGGCCCGAGTCCTACAGCATAAGCTCAGCGCACAAGTATTTACTTCTCGTTTGTGTTCTTCAAAATATCAAACTGATCCTAATTTGCATGTTTACTAACAAAATACCATCATCACTCACATTTAAATGGGTAAAAACTATATATTCTATTACGTGACTCAAATGCAGTGTCTTTAGTTATTCTTATTTGCTGCAGATGGTCAGCAACAGCTTTTTTAAGGAAAGCAGATTGGGGAACTTGTGATATGTTTGCAGTCCATTTCATTTCAGATGTTTCCCACGTAGGACGGGTCATAGCGTCGTCAACGAGTTTGTATCTTACTGCTTACCATTTTCTAACGCTCAAGGGATTTTTAGCTCACAGGAGAGGGGTGAGATCTTCCGTGGATTTTATTGTCCTTTTAATCAGCTCCTCGTGCCCTAGGGCAGCGTCTGAGTTGTAAACCCTTCAGGCAGAGTTGGATTAGTTACGGAAAAGAAGTAGGAATAGGAAAGGAAAAAAAAAAAAGAAGAATTTGTTTCAACTGTGATGATGTCAAAGGGGGAAACTTGGCTTTTGAGGTCCAAGAGCTTCATTTTGGACCAAGTGTAGCCTTTGAGAGAAGCAAAGCTTTGCTTTGGCAGCAAGCAGCTTCATGGAGCTACTCAGTAGGTACTGCAGAGCTCCTGCGCTTGGATTGCTGTAATCCCAGGAACTTGTAAGGTTTCTGCGTAGTTGTTTTTCATCGTGTTGTATGGTGCATTGGAAAAAAATTGGACAAAAGAAAAAATGAGAATCCACCTTCCAGATTTTTAATGTATTGGCTTCTAATTGGACCATCATAATAATGATAATGATCCTGAGAGCGCGTGATGTTCAAGGTGTGGTGCAGGAACCCAAACCCAAGTAGTTTCTCGGGGTTTCAAATGCCTCGGCTCTTTGCTTACCGATTTTAGCAACTGGTACGTACATATGTACTCAAAAGAAACTAAAATGCAATGCAAAAGTTGTCATTTTCATAATCTGAGGAAACTAAGAAGTGCAGCTGAAGTCTGCTGAGGAGCCTGTTATACTAAGAGGCATTCCCAGTAATAATGATGTTGGTCTTATGCAAATAAGGAAGACGGGTGACTGTGAAGATTTGACCTGAGTTCCTACCCGTGCTTCTTGGGAACTAAGCTCGTGTGGGGAATGGGGACATTGCATAGGAAGAGGAGCTTCGGCCTGTCTCTAGCTGTATTTCTATGTTTAATTCACGTGGATAAGGAGGTACAAAATTGAATACGTCTGTCATCAAACTGGAATTTGGCGGGTGCATGAGGTGGGCTTGGAGGGCTTTTCTCTGCGGCAACGCATCTACAGCCCTTGCTGCTGCGCTGGGGCTCCCGGCAAAAGGCCACCTATGAGATCTCCACCGTGATGGCCAACGATGTGATGGGAGGCGCGACTGCTGCTGTTTTCAATCCTTTCAGCAATTAAGAACCAGGCTACGGGACACTATATTCTGAACGGGAAAGGGGAGGAGGCCAGATCCCGATCTTTCCTCGACCTGGGCGTGGAGTGGGAGTACAACATAGAAGACAACATCGAAACCCTCCACACGGACGGGCCCTTGCACGACGCGGGGGTTGTGCTGGTAGGTTACGTGCCAAGCGGTGGGGATGTGGTGGGTTTGTCTTTCATAAAACATCTACGGCCAGCGTGGAGCTTGTGCTGAGATAAAACCCCGCTGTGTGACGCCTCTCCCAAAGACACGTGTGGTGGGACGGCTGGTCGCCTGAAGCCCTTTTCTCCCTAGCTGTCACCCTCTTTTGGAAACGGCTGCCTGCTCATGTCATGAGTCCGTCAGAAGCCCCGTATTGCGTTGTCAGACATCAGTGGGACACTTCCAGCGGCCCAAAAAAGTGCATTGCATGTCAAACCGTGTCTGAGAGCAGACTCTTCAGCCAAGTAAATGATGTGGCCACGCCATCCTTTCGTCCCCGATGATGGTGTCCTGCTTGGCCAGCTTAGAATGCTGGCCTAGAAATGCGTCTCATTTGAAGTGAGATAGTTGCAGTCCATTTCTTGTTGATCTTACTATTGTTAGTTCTAACTGTGAAGACAAAACCCAATTTTTTTTCCCCAGTGAGTTAACCAGCAGCTTCCATGTTTCCCCTAAGAGCCAGGCCTTGGTTTCTTTACTTTGCAAAGGAATAAATAATAGCTCTGGTTTTGTCCCACTGTTTCCGTTTAATTATTAATAGATCGTTCCTCGGGAGAATGACACGAGATCTAGCCTGACCTACAAATACATCATTCACGAGGATTCGGTACCAACTATCAACAGCAACAATGTCCTGCAGGAAGAAACAGACACTTTTGAGTGGGTGTTAAAGAGTTGGTCGCAGTGCTCCAAACCCTGCGGTGGAGGTAAACCGATGATGTAGCACCTTCTCGTAACGAATGACAAATGACCCAAAGTGGAACAGTAAAAGGTGGGGGGAGTGAATGCTTTAGAAATGTTGGCTTTCCTTTTTTATCAAATCCTGTTGATAGATAATGATGGATAACGTCCTCAGGCTGGAAGTGAAGGTGGTTTGTGGTGGGTACGTGGGAGCTCTGGTAGGTCAGCACTGGAAATGGACGTCTGTGGCCCTCCGCAAATACAACATGCCTTGCCGCAGCTCTTGGCTTCTGCTGTGCACAGAAGCTGACGTTTTCAAAGGGACTGCCCATTTCTTTGGTTCCCAGCGAGGGGTATTTTTTAGGGTTTGTCGGGGGATGAAGCATCTCAGGTTGCCTGTTCCGAGTAACCCGTCGTTCATGAAACGCAGGCAGAACTTTCTGGGTGCCCACCTAAATGCTGTTGGGCATCTGGGTGCTCTTCGCTGTGTTTACAATTGACTTTACGTTTGTTTTGCAGATGAGCCCTGCATGGGAGACAAATCCATCTTCTGTCAAATGGAAGTGCTTGCCCGTTCCTGTTCCATCCCTGGCTACAACAAGCTGTGCTGCGAGTCCTGCAGCAAGCGCAGCAGCACCCTCCCGCCCCCCTTCCTCACCCAAGCGGCCCCAGCTGCTGAGGACGTCATCTTTGAGGAGAGTGACCTGCCCAGGGCTTTGGTGATGCCAACGCCTGCAGTGCCCCGCTCCGCGCAGTTCCAACCTGGCAGAAGTTCTCCGGGCAGGCTCTGGGAAGAAGATGCCGATACGCACGTCTCCCCGTCCAACACCAAGCCCAAAGGCGCTGAGTTTCCGCAATGGAGAGCTCCACCAGCCAGGAAGACTTCTAGGCTGTTTGCTTGGCTACACCAGTCGCCCTCCAACAGCAGCAGCCTCGGTCCTCATGGTGCCCTGGCCTTGGCAGCAGCTCTTCCGGTGGTGCCAGCTCATAACACCACGGCGGGTGCTCCTTCGCCACCAAGAACCTCCGGGAAGAGCAAGAAGCACGTTGAGAAGAGCTGGCCTTCCACGTCCTCCACCGTGGAAAGATGAACGCCTCGTGGAGGAGAGTCACGGGAAGAGGCTTTGTTTGGCGCTTTGGGTTTCACGTCCTTCCTTCTGGACGCTCTGGGGCACGCTGCTTTCCGCAAGCAGGACGCTGCAGGTCATCGACTCCTTTTCCCTGTCAATGAGACGAACGAGAAGTGCTGGGTCACTTTCTGGTTGCTCCCGTCCTCCTCCCGTACTGCGTTATCTGGCTAGCTTCAGCGCCTGGGAGGCAAGCACAAAAGACTATTCCTGCCCGCGAGCAGAAGTCGCCGAGGGCATCGCTCCGGCCCTGACCTCAGCACTCACCTCCTTATTTTGGGGTTTTAGCGCTCACACGTAGAAAACGCCCCACTCCAAGAGGTACCAGACGTTTACACTATATAAAACACTTTTTTTTTTTTTTTTTGCAATGGAAGGACTGATTCCGTAAGACTTGTTTTGCTGATTTATCTCTCTAAAGGGATGTTGTCTGAGCGAATTTGCAGCTGTTGTGTCAATGCTGGATATTGCGGAAAGTCAGGATTATTTTGAAGAGTGTTGTGCTGTCAGACAACTGTTGACCTCTGTTGCGTTCTGGACACTTGCTGGGTGGCTGCCATCGAGTGCTGCCTTATTCACATCCCAGGAGTTGATTTTTAAAGCAGCATTATCATGAAAGGAGGAGTTCCGTTTCCAGCTGCTGACACTGGGAAAGGGGTTTTTTTTGTCTTGAGTATCACCAACGTGACACTTTCTTTTGAAATAGGGGAAGAAAAAAAAAAAAGGTGTAAAGCTGAAGGTAGGAGTCCGCGTAGAGCCAGCCGCCCGTCCAAAGCAGGTTTAGACACTTTGGTGTCGTCGGAGGTTGGAAAAATGCCGGGGGGCGGCTGTGGAGTGAGCCCCGCGCCCCGTGGAGGAGCAGCAGCGCCGTCCCGTCCCGTCCCGTCCCTCTCCTCTCGCCCGCCAGCGCAGGAAACCCTGGACGTGCCGTCAGCGCTGTCACCTTCCCCAGTCCCCAACCCGTTCTCTTCTCCAGACGCTCCCGCGGTGATTCCCGAAGCTGAAAAAAGCATCCCGGAGGTGGAACAGGCGCTGACGAGAAATAGCTGTGGCAAGACTGAAAGTAAGAGGATTTTTTTTTTTTTTTCCCTTCCTACCAGCAGCGTTGATGTGAAGGTGAGAGAGAGATTTATTTTTCGGCGCGGTTCCCCTCAAACTCTCCAGCCCCACAAGGCATCTGCCTGCAATAAGGGACGAGTCGTTTCTGTCCCTGACCATCTTGTTCACAGCCCGCCCCGTCGCACCCTCTCCTGCGGGTTGCTGTAAAGTACTTGTATATAGCATTGAAAAGTAAAGAGATTTATTAAAAGTTGGTTTCTTGATAGTATTTTGTGTCCTAACTATTTACACTAGGGGCAGGTGACTCTTCTTTTTGCCAAGATAAAAGAGAGAGATGGAATTAGGTACCTGTACGTGCTGGGTCGTACGCATAGAACAGAAATTTAAGCTAACTCAACTGCGTAGAGAAACTGTTGATCTTATTCTTTAAAAAAAAAAAAAAAAAAGTCTTATGACAGTTTGGGGGTTTTTTTATTCCAGGCACCTTTAATTTCTAAAGAGGTTATTAAAGTTTGGCGTGCAATTTTTGCTTCCCCGTAAAAAGTTCTGGCGATCGACTCCTTTAACAGATCAGGGGATACCGACCTCTAAAGCGCCCCCGAGCAGATGGGGACCCCGAAAGCTTAAATTCTGGAAGCGTTTGTAGGGATTTAGGGGAATGGCCAGGAGGAGAGCAGGGTGGGAGTTGCTGTCAGAAGGCGTTGGGAGGGAATGGAGGCGGCGGGTGGGATAACGCCGGGGCGGAAGCGCGGGGCCGCGGGATGGACGCCGTGGGGCCGCGCGTGACCCAACCCCTGGACTGACACCGCTAACGCATCGCTGCTGCCTTTCTGCCAGGCTTCGGAAGGGCCCAGAAACTCGGGTGTAGACGGTACCGACAATCCCTGAGCCTCAGACAGACAAATGGGGTGTCTGTGTGTCTTTCCCATTCCCCAAAAGCCCGATTCTCTTTTCTCTCTGTCTTGATCTTCTACATATATATATATACACACACACACCCCGTGGGGGTAGATAATCCTTGTGCCTTTTGGATTTCTTTCCTGCCAAGCTCATTTCTCGTTCTATAAAGTGGACACCACTGACCCTGTCGGTTGTACTGGGGAGCACGGAGCAATAAAATCTTGACCAGAACAAGTCTTTCTCTGCTTTGATTCGCGGGGCAGGCTCTGGGTTTCGCGTTTTTCAGTTTCGTCCTTTGTGAAGCGAAGGGCCGTTCACATCCCGGGCACGACATTAATTGTCTTGGGGGGGGGGGAAAAAGTTCCTTTGAATTAAATAACTTGATTTGTAACCACTGAGGCCCTCTTTTGCCGTCGGAGAGGCCGGGCTGCAGGGAAACAGGGGGAAAGGAAGGAGTTTCTACCTAGTTTCTACTACTGCTCTGCTGAGACGCCAAATTTCCAACCTACTGCACCGACAGGAGAAGTTTGTGTCACTCGGTTTGGCTTCAGGTCTCAGCTCAACCTCTGTTTTCCCACCTTCTGCCAAAGATTACGGTCTCTGGGTACGTCCTCGACAGTTTGAAGCTGGGCCAGCAAACCTGAAGGGAGTGTCTAGTGGCATTCACCTTGGTGCAGAGAGCGCTAATGCTGACATTGCATCACCAGGAGCCTTAAAGAAGATTCCAGGCTGCATTTTCGCCCCACTGGAGGGGGCTTTTTGGCACGGCAATACCTGCGGGGCAGGAATTTGAACGGGAAGCCCCAACTTCAAGGCGTTACCAGGTGAGAGCCGCCTCAAATAGGGATCAAACAGTTCTGCCAGAGCAGCAGGGAGCTTTTCACGTGACAAAATTCAGTTTTTAACTCTCAGAAAGCATTAGGGGTGTCTTTGAAGGGACAGTCGGAGCCTGTCGGCATTTGAGCTGCCATTAAGGCAGATTCCAGCAGCTCCAACCAGCCCCTGAAGGAAGGTGCCGACCAGCTCTATTCCAACTAGGAGTCGTCCTTGTCCTTTTCGCGTCCTTCAAGTGCCCAAAGGAAGTTCAGGTTTAGGCAAATTGATGTTAACGTGGCACAAAACAGGGCCGGTTTCTTCCAGGGGCTTCGCGCTTCCATGTATTATTCATATGGGGGTTTTTCCCCTAATTCTCTGGGAGAAAACTCCTGCCCAAGGTAAGATCTCGCCTGGCAGGTGCCGCGGGGGCGGGACCCCATTGCAGCGAAAAGGGAGCAGGGGGGGCGGAAATCTCTATTTTAAATTTCACATGAAAATATCTGTGTCTTTGTTGGAACGATTTAGTTTTAGGACCAGGCGGCTGCCCAGATGTGGAAGAGAAATCCCCCTCCCCATGGATGGAGCGTGTTCTTCGCTTAGAAGCAGCAGATTTCCAGGCTGCTCCCAGAGAGATTTCTGTCCTTCCAGTTACAGGAATGTGTCACCCTGGATGACTTTTAAAACCAATAAATAAAGGGGGGCATATTTGCATTTTACTTTTGGCCCTGTGGTTTTTCCAGCCCCCACAGATGCCCTGCGTTTCCTTGAGAGCCACACGGGCCAGTTCCTCCCTTTCCTTTTGGGTCCAAGGCCCAATATTTCAGCCCGTTGCTTTTCCCCACGCTCCGCCTCGTAAGGAAAGCGCAAAAGCCCTTGGGAATCCGAGGGGTGATGGCTCCGAACGTACGCGCGTGTGAAAAAGCCGGGATTTGCTCTGTAGGGCAGAGTTCCCGCCACTCCTTCCCCTCCATTTTGGGGTGACCGCTTTGCATTTCACATGAAATCAAAGCTCCAATGGCAGATTGAAACCAATCCATTCTGGGGGTGTTGTAGCCCGCAGCTGCTGGGCCCAAACCACCAAGACTTCTACGCGATGGTGACCCTCCAAAGGGTGCAGGAGGGTCTCTTACATCCTAGTCCCCATCCCAAACGCCTTAAACCATCTCCAGATGAATCCCAGCCCTTCCTGCGCCCGCGTTGTCCCCCCGCAGTGGCTCCGCTGCTGGAGGGGAGGAGAGAGCGGCCGCTGTCCATCGCCGGAGCTGCTCTCAGACACGGCTCTTCCCGCAGAGACTACGACGCAGCGGATAACAAACAACAGCAGCCAAGAAAAAAAATTATTAATAAAACCCTAAAGTGGGCACTCAAAGTTGTCCTCCTTTTATTTCCTGGGAAACCTGGTGGCAAGGAAGGGGCCCCCGGGAACAGAGGGACCACGGAGCCCAGGATCTTCTTCCTGGCTGCGGTCAGTGATGGCCACGGCAGGCGATGAGTTCCCAATAAACTGAAGGAATACCGGGGGCAGGGGATGGCCGTCTCGGCCCTGGCAGCATCTCCCTCCCTCTCCGGAGTATTCCCGGCCCGTGACAAAACTCTGGTTAGTCAGAATGAGCAAATCCCTGAATGCCGGACCGGATTCCCTGTCCCCAGAGGTTTTACACCACGTCCATCCCACCAGCGCAGGCGGCTCCAGGGATTTCAGCGCTTTCCATGTGCCTTCCTCCGGCAACCGGTTACGCTCCACACGCTCCCAGGTTCCCGTGGCTTGGGAAAGCGGTTCTGTAAATCCCAGACAATATCCCAGGGAGTCTGTGTAACCCTGCAGGTGCTTCCTGAGCCCGAGGACGTGCGTTTTGGAGAGTCCCGGGTGGTTTGCTCGATCCCCCCCTCCCTTTGCAGCGGGCTGGAATCCCTCAGGTGTTTCCCAAGGGAAACTCGCAGCCTCTTCCCTGGGGTGGCCCTCACCCTCTTCTGCCGGGCTCCGGAGAGCCTCCACAGGCGTCCGTCCCCTCCCACTGCCCCAGAGGCTGCTGTACAGCCAGAACCTTGGGATATAAGGAATATTGCTCCCTCTCCAAGCCCTCCGGAGCCCAGCCCGGCCCCGCCATCCCTCCCAGGGCCCGTTCCGTCCCTCCCCGCTGGTGCGCAGTGGGGCGGAGCGGGACACGGAGACCGTGTCTGCCCTGGAGACGTCTCCCACGGAGCAGCATCTGCAGGTGGCATGGAGGGAGCTCTCCCTGCCCTTCCCTGGCTCCGGGAATTCCACGGGAAACCCAACACGGGGCAGTGATGGCACAAACAGGAGGGACAGAGAATGTGCTGCCGGCGGCTTCCGCTTTGGATCGCCTCCATGGTCTCTGGAGAGGAGCCGTTGAGACACAGCGACACATTTGAGCTTCATCTCACAAGAGAACACAAAATCCCTTGTTCTGGGGCAAAGCCCCCGGCTGCCCCGATGTCCGAGCACCACGCTGGGGAGCCGGGAATCGCTTCCCATCGACGCAGAGCGGATTTCTACACCGTACAGATCAGCACCTCTCCCTCTTCCCTGATGACATCGTTCCCACCTGGAATGCCGCACGCCAGGGCAGCCTTGGACACGACCTCTGCGGGCTGCGAGGCACCAGGAGATGAGGAATTTGTGTCCTTGGCTCTGGATAGGAAGGACCTTTCTATTCCCCCGGAACTAAGACACAGCCAGAAGAGCATCCTGGCAAACAGCTCTGACCAGCCCCAGCCCCGTCTCGCTCTTTTCATTGCGTGGAAGGCGCGGCACAGGCAGGTGACAATAATTAGCAAATGAGCAGGAAATGTCAGGAAAATCCTGAGGGAATGAGGAAATTCTGGCAGGGGAGGAACTCTCCCTGTCACAGCCAACACCAACCCGCGCCCACCCCGCGTGAGGTGCCGCTTCCCCCCCTGCCGCGTGGGCTCCCACCCAAATCTCTGCCAACGCTGCTGTCACCCCCCAAGAACCGTCACTTTGGGAAACCCCCCCCAAACCCACGGACGGAGACGGGGCCCCAGGGGGGCAGATCTGCTCCGGGGGGGGGGGGTCACTGGGGCAAAGCCCCCGCTCCGGGATTGCGTCACCGCCCGGCGCCGTGACGTCATGGCGCATCACCACTGGCCCCTTCTGCCCCCCCGACGACGTCCCCATCACACCAGTGTCCCCCATCACAGCGATGCCCCCCCATCACACAGTATGTCCCCACTATCACAGCAATGTCCCCCCTCACACCAATGTCCCCCATCACAGTGATGCTGCAATATCGCCCCCGCCCCCACCCCCACCAACACAGCACTGTCCGACCCCCCCAAACCTGTCCCTCTCCCTGACCGCCCCCCTGCCCCGCCCCGTCCCCGGCACCCCTGGGGAGACCCCGCTGCTGCTTTTCTCCTCTTTTCCCTTTTTTTTTTTTTTTGGTGTGATTTGTTTGGGGAGTTTGGGGGTTTGGGTGTTTTTTTGCATTGATTTTTTTTTTTTTTTTTTGGGCTTTGCAGGGTCTGTTTTGCTTTTTCCCCACCACCAGCTGCCCATGGCGGGGGGGGCAGGTGGGTCTGCTGCTCATTCTGCTGCTTTTCCACCTTTACTTTTTATACTTATCATTTTTTATTTTAGTGCTTTTTATTTTATTCATCTTTTTTCTGGTTTTTTACTTTTTTCTTTTTTTTTGTTCCCTATTTTTTCCTTTTTTTTCTCTTTTTTTCAAACCTTTTCTCTGGGTTTTTCTTTTTTTTCTGCTTTTTTTTTCTATTTTTTCCCTTTTAAATCTGTTTTTTTCTCATTTTTCTTCTTCCTTTTTTTTCCTGTTTTTTTTCTTTTTTTTTTCTTTTTTCTGTTTTTTTTTCCTTTTTTCCCACCTTTTCTTTCCCTCCCAGCAGCCCCTGGGGCAGCCCCACAGCTGGGGGCCCTCCCTGGCTGACGCTGATGAGAAATGACCCTCAGCTGGGGGGGGTTTGGCTGGGGGTGGAGGGGGGATGTGATGGCGGATGTGGGGCTTGGGTGCTTTTGGGCCGGGGGGGTGCAGGGAGGGGTGGTGAGCTGTTGACCCTGCCAGGGTCTTGGTTTTGCGGCTGCCCTCCCTCCCCTGGGCTGCCTGAAGCCCCCCATCTCCTGGGGGCGGGGGTGGCCGGAGCCTGTGTCCCCCTCCTGGGGCAGCGGGTCCCCAGCGCTGGCCGTGGGGGTCCCCGTGGGCCCCGCAGAGGGGCTGGGAGGGGCCTGGCCGCGCTGAGGAGACCAGCCCTGCTCCCCGGCTTGGCTCCGAGGTGGCTCTGGGTGCCCCGAGGTCTCCGGGGGTGCCCGGGGCCGGCCGGGCTTGTGCCCGGCTGCGGGGACTTGCCCCGGGCTCCCCCTGAGCCCCCGGGCGGCGTGTTGGGGCTGTGGGACCGGCCGTGGGGTGGCCCAGAGCCTCGCTGGTGGCGTTGGCCCAGTTGTAAGTAGAATTGTGACTCAGGGCGATGCTTTGGGGCGATTTGTGCTGGTTGTGGCTCTCCTGAGCGCGAGGGAAGGGATTTGCTGGCCCTGGGCCATGGGAAAGTCGTTCTTCTGGGTGGTTTCCCAGCAGCTGGTTCCCGCTGGGTTCCGTCTTTTCCCCGGGGACGGGGGTCAGCGTCGCCCCCAGGGTTTGGTCGTGTTTCTCCCCAGCCCAGGACTCTCCGGTTCCCCGGGTTCTGCCAGCGAGGGCAGGGGCACAAGGAACGTCAACCCGGAGACACGGAGGCTCCAACCCCTGATGGCAACTGCAGAGGGCCCAGAGCAGAGCCCGCCTGGGCACGGGACAGGACCCCGAGGAGATGTGAGGAGACCCCACACCCACAGTCACCGTTGGACACCCATGGAGAGCGCGTGAGGGGGTGTGTGGGGCACAAGGGAATCGCTGCCCGGGGATCCCTTTGCTTGGGATCCCTCCCTTTGGAGGCACCAGCCCGGGCTGTCCCTGCTGCTGGGCCTTAGGATTAAATGGATTATTTGATGACATCCAGCGCCTGAGCGTGTGTGTGTCCCCATGCCCGGGGGGTGTCTGTGTGTGCCCCCACGGACGGGGGGGGGATGCTGGGTCCAGGCAGCAGCTTCTCCTTTAACAAGCCCTTTCCCAAACTCCTCCTTAAGGGCAGCGGGAGCCCCTCGGGGGGCATTCCCAGGCTCCCCCCGCCCGGGGGCGGCTCTTCTGAGCCTGCTCAGGGCCCAGCCCGGGGGCGAGCTGGGCTTCGGGGGGTCCCTCCCGCTCCCCGGCCCCGCCGGCAGAGAGAGCGACGGCTCCGTCGCCGCCCCCGCCCCTCTCCCCGCAGCACGGTAAGGAGAGGGGGAGCTGGGGGGGGGCTGCCGTGGGACACGGGGGGTCCTTCCCCTGCCAGAGCCCCAGCCCGGCCTCGGGGACGCGCCTTCGCCCTGGGGGGATTCCAAAGAAATGCCCCAAACTGGGGGAGGAACGCGTGGGAACGGGCAAAAGGCGGCTCCGGGCGAGCGGCCGGGATGGAGCGAGCATTGCCCGAGGAGACGGAGGTTTCTGTGTGTGTTTTTATCGATATTCATACATTTTCATATATCTATTGCTATGGGGGGGTGTGGGGTGTGCCGCCGTAGGAGGGTCTGGGGGGAAGCAGCCGGGTTCTGGGCTCAAACCTGCCCGGGGCAGCCGGGGCCCGTCCGTGTCTCTGCGCAGAGCAGAGAAATGCGTTTTCCGGCTGGAAATGCAGAACCGGGGAGATTTATGATCTGGATAACTGTAGGCCGTCTATTAAAAAGGCACCAATACAATAAGGCCCCTCTCAGCTCCCCCCCGGCTGACGGGGGCCGGGTCTGCCCCCCGAACCCTCAGCTCTGGCCGGGAAATCCCTGGATTTCTCCTGCCCGGGGCCGGGGACAGAGGAGCCACCGGAGGGGTCGGGGTGGCCAGGCTGGGACAGGCCGGCGCAGGGCAGGCAGCGGTCACTTGGCTCTGCCATCCCACCCCCCCTTTTGCCATTTCCGCCCCCCCACCTTTTTTCCCCTTTTTGCCACTTCCCCTTTTCCCTGGTTGCACTGTGGGCACTGGGTCAAGGAAAACGTCACAACTTTTCTCTTTATGTTATTTCCCTTTATTCTTGGCTGCACCGTGGGTCCTTGGTAAAGGAAAGTGTCACAACTTTTCTACTGTTGTTCCCTTTCTTCCCTTTTTCCCTTTCTTCCCTTTTTCCCTTTCTTCCCTTTTTCCCTTTCTTCCCTTTTTCCCTTTCTTCCCCTTTTCCCTTTCTTCCCTTTCCCTGCTGGCCCTGTGGGCACTGGATCAAGGGAAGTGTCACAACTTTTCTCTTTCCATTGTTTATTTCTCTTTCCATTTCTCACCCCTGAGTTCCCGCTGTCAAAAACGACGCCACAAATGCGTTGGGGGTGTGTGTATTTCCCCTGATTTTCCCCCCTCGGGTGTTCCCCCGCCGCCCCACCCTCGCGGTGTCGTCACGGTCCGCAGCCAACCGGGGGTGGGGTGAGTGGTGACGCCCTAGTGACGCTGATGACGCCACGGGCCGGGGGCGGAGCGGGCAGCGCGGAGCCGGCGGGCGGCGGGACCCGGGGCGGCCCCCGGTGGGCGGGGCGATGTCCATAAAAGGAGTGGGCGGGGCGAGGGGGCGGGGAACGCACCCACACCCGGGCAATGGCGACCGCCGGGACGGACCGCCGCCGCCCCCCGGCCCGGTCCCGCTTCCCCCCGGCGGCGCTCGGGAACCGGGGCTGGGGCTCCGGGCCGGGCTCGGGGCGCGGAGCCGGCAGCGAGTCCCGCCTTCCCGCCCGGGACAGCGGCTGCGGCGGCTCCGGCACGGCCCGAGTCCGCCCGGGGGCGCCGGGACCGGCTCGGCGGGACGGAGCTCCCTTCTGCCGGCAGCGGGACGGGAACGGCGCCGGCAACACGGCGAGGAACGGTCCGACCGGGGAGGGGATGGGAACGGGGGCTGCCGGGGCGGGGACGGGCCGGGCAACCGGCCCCCGGGGGCTGAGAGCCGCCTGGGCTGTGTCGCTTCCTTGTGTGGGTCCTTGGACCGATGCTGTTGTTGTGATCGATATTTTATTGTTCTTGTGGGTGTCGTTATTGCATTGTTATTGTGTGTGTCCTTGTACCGATGGTCTTGTTGTTGTTATATTGTTTATTATTGTTGTTATGATGATGTTCTCTGCCGTTACTGTGCTATTAAACTGCCTTAACTCAACCCACGAGTTTTTCCTCCTTTTTCTCCCTCTTCTCCCCACCCTCCTGGATGCGGGGGGGGCGATGAGCGAGCGGCCCCCGGCCCCCGCTGGGGTTAAACCCCGACCCCGGGGTGAATCCGGCGGGTCTGGGGCTCCGGCACACGGAGCCGGGACACGTCGCCCACGTCCTGCGTGTCCGGGCAGAGAGCGAGTCCTGCGCTCTGGGGGCTGGACACCGGGGTCACTGTCGCGGTTCGGGCCGTTCTGGCCACGGGACAAAGGAGAGATGCTCTCCCCGAGGAGAGGGGTGAAGAGATGGGTGACTTCAGAGTTCAGCTCCTTGGAAGGGGCTTAGCTAAAAAGTGAAGTCACTGAACAGAGAATTGGTGCTGTTTTACTGCCAACCAGGACAGTCACTAAGGCAGCTTTGGGGCTCACAAAGGGCAACTCGGTGCTGCGTCTTGGGGGCTCGAAACTGGGCTCATTTGGCCACTTCAGGGCTCAGAGTGACTAAGTCCTGCATTTGGGGGCTCAGAAACAGAGACCAAGTCCTGCATTTTGAGGGGGGCTGAAACTGGGTCTCTTTGGCCGCTTTAAGGCTCACAGTGACTAAGTGCTGTGTTTTGGGGGGGGGGGCCTTGAAACTGGGCTCATTTGGTCAGGTTTTGAGCTCACAAAAAAAGACTAAGTGCGTGCTGCGTTTTGGTGGCAGGGGTCAAACCCAGGCTCAGTTGGCCAGGTTGAGAGATTAAGTAAGTACTGTGTTTTGGGGGGCTTGCAACAGGGCTCATTTGGTCAGTTTTTGGGTTCAAAAACAGAGACTAAGACGTCCTGCATTTTGAGGGGGCCTGAAACTGGGACCATTTAAGGCTCACAGTGACTAAGTGCTGTGTTTTGGGGAGGGGGCTCTGAACCAGGCTCACTCGCCCAGTGTTCAAGCTGAGAAACAGAGACTAAGTGCTGTGTTTTGGGGGGGGGGGCTTGAAACTGGGCTCATTTGGTCAGGTTTTGGGCTCAGAAACAGAGACTAAGTGCTGCGTTTTGGTGGCAGGGGTCAAAGCCAGGCTCATTTGGCCAGGTGGAGAGTGAGGGACTAAGTGCTGCATTTTGGGGGCTTGAAATGGAGTCCAAACCCTGTGTGTTTGGGATCAGAGACCAAGTGCTGCGTTCAGGGGGCTTGAGACAGGGCTCATTTGGTCAGGTTTTGGGCTCAGAAACAGAGACTAAGTGTGCTGCTTTTTGGGGCCTGGCAGCAGAGACCCAGCCCTGTGTTTGGGGGCCTGAAACCTGGCTCATGGGGCCAGTGTCAGGGCTCCCACAGACAGACCAAGGGCTGCCTTTGGGAGCTCCAGCCCGGGCTCCTGTGGCCAGTGTTAGAGCTGAGAGACAGGGACCGAGCCGCGTGTGTTGGTGCTCAGGAACAGAGGTCAGTGCCCGCCTGCGGGGGCTCGCAGCAGAGCCCCAGCCCCGGGGGGGTGCGTGGGCTCCAGACAAGGCTCCTGCGGCCAGTGCTGGGGCTCGGCAGAGCCACCGAGTGCCGCCTTCGGGGGCTCGGCCCCGTGTGCCCGTGTCCGGGCAGCAGAGCCCGAGTCCCGCCTTCGGGGGGCTCCGGCAAGAGCCCCGGCCCCGCTGGGGGCTGCAGCCCGGGCTCCCGGGACCGCCGTGGGGCTCGCACCCACCGCCCAGCCCGGCCCCACCTCCCCCGGAGGGGGCCAGCCCCCGCCCCGACGCGGCTTCCAACCTTTATTATTCCGCGCCCGCACGAAGCCGCCGCCGTTTTCCCGTGCCCGGCCCCGGCAGCCCCTGGCTCCCCGCGGGGCCGGGCCCGGAGCCCGGCGGGCAGGAGCCGGCAGCGCCGGACTTGGGCCCCGGGGCCGCTCCCCGCCAGGCCGGGCCCGGCCCCGCAGCGCGGCTCCTCCGGCCCGCGGCGCCGGGACGGGGGCGGCCAGGCCGGGCTCGGAGCAAACCGGGCCCAGCCCCGACCCCGCCGCGGCCCCGGGACCCGGCACCGCGCGCCCGCGAGACCCAGACCCGCTCCCAGACCCAACACCGGCTGCAGCAGCAGCCTCGGCCGCAAGAGAAGCCCCAGCCCCGTCCCCAGCTCACCAGCCCCGGGAGAAGACCCCGCGTCCGCACCCACCGGCCCCGCTCTGCCGGCGGAAGAAGCGGCGCGTGCGCGGGGCGGGGCGGAAGGGGCGGGGCCTCGGGGCGCGTGCGCGGGGCTGGAGGGGCGGGGCCTCGGGGCGCGTGCGCGGGGCGGGGCCGGGGGCGGGGGCCGGGGCCCCAGAGCGCGTGCGCGGGGCGGGGCCGAGGGTATTTGGGCCTCGCCGGGCGCCGTCCCTTCTCCTTCTCTCTCCGCTCGTTCGCTGTCGGCGGCGCCGCCCGCGGCCCCGAGGCGGCAGTGGCCGGGCCGGGCTGGGCTCCCCCGGCGGGGCCAGGTGAGGCGCGGGGGGCTCGGCCTGCGGCCGGCAGCGGAGGAGGGTCGGACCGAGGCCGGGCCCGGCGCCCGGAGAATGGTCCGCGCTGCCGGGGTCTCGTCGGAGGAGCCGTCGTGGCTCGGGGCGCCGGGGAATAAAGCCCGGAGGGCCGGAGAGCGGCGCCCCGGGTCCGCCTGGCGGGTCCCCCCGTCTCGTCCCGCCAGCGCCCGTGTCCGGGCCCGTTCGTGGCTCGTCCGGGGCTGCGGGGAGTCGGGAGCCGGTGCCGGGGCTGAGCGGTGGGTGCTGGGGGCCGGGAGCCCCGGGCCGGGCCGGTTGTGGGTGTCGGGGCGGCAGCGAGGGGTTGAGGATTCAGGACTGGGAAACGGGTCCGGTTTGAGCTCAGAACCGGGTATCGGGGAGAGATTCAGGGCTCGGGACCGGGCGCTGGGGAGAGTTCGGGTCTCAGAACGGGGTTCGGGGCTCAGGACCGGGCACTGGAGCAGGTTTGGGGCTCAGGACCAGGCACCAGGGGCAGCTTCAGGCTCAGGACCGGGTTCGGGCCATCTGGGGCTCAGGACCGGGAGCTGGGGGCAGGTTCGGGGCTCAGGAACAGGCACTGGTGGGTGGTTTGTGCTCAGGCCCAGCTTTGGGGCTCAACTGGGCACCGGGGGGTGGTTCAGGGCTTGGGTCTCCCACTGGGGGTTTGGGGGTTGGGGTTAGCTCTGGGGTGGTTTTGGGGCAGAGCCTGGGGATTTCTGCAGCCCAGAAAAAAGACTAAGTCGTGCGTTTTCTGTGCTTGAAAATGCCGGCGGAGTCCTGCGTGTCTGGGCTCAGAAAAATGACCAAGTGCTGCGTTTTTGGGACTTGGAAACGGAGGCTCAGTCATCTGTTTTCAGCCCCAAAACAGTGGCCCGGGAGGGGGGCACTTTGGGCGGTGGGAGGCAGAGGGGGGTGGGAGGGCGCTGGGGCCCGGGCGGGAGGGGGGGTAGGCAGGGTGCGTGGACCCCCGCCGGAGGTGGGGGTCCAGTCGCGTTGTTCCCCAAAGTGCGGGACGCCGGCATGCACCAGGCCGAATTAAACGTCTGAGATAGTCTCTGGGCGAAAAGGCACTTTTCCCACTTCATTTGAGAGTCCAACTGTTTATTCACCAGACTAGTCATTGAACAATAAACACACTCATTAGGCAACACGTGTACAATTATGACAGTTCATATTCATATACAAGCCATGACAGTGATTGATTTACGACCTGGCCAAAAGCCAGGAGCAGTTGAACAAGCACAAGCTGTGATGGGCTGGGGCTGGAGCCAGAGCTGGAACCACCCAAGAGCTGGAGGCGAAAACGAGCTGGAACCATCAATGGGCTGGAGCTGGAGATGGGCTGGAGCCGGAGATGGGCTGGAGCCAAAACTGCCCAGGAGATGAAACCCAACTGGAGCCCACAAGGAGCTGGACCTGCAAAAAAATGGGTGCAGAAAGTAAAACATTGCTGTGTGATCAACACCGTTTCCAGCACAACCCCAAACAGCCCCCTACAAACTACTGTGCAGAAAATTAACTGTGCCCCAGCTGAAAGCAGGACAGAAACAATGACCTGGGGCTGCAAACGGGCTGGAACCACCCATGAGCTGCAACAGAAACAAAATGGGTGCAGAAATAACCAACCTGAAGGGGCAAATGAGCTGCAGCCGCAACGAGCAAGGGGTGAAACGAGCCAGAGCCATCCATGAGCTGGAGCCGTCCATGAGCCGGACTGAATCCAGAGCAGACACAAACAGGAGCCGCAAACGAGCTGGAGCCAAAACTGGGGAAGAGAAAGGAAAAAAAACCAGTAAACATCACGGGTTGAGATAAAGACAGTTTAATACAACAAAAAAGGAGGAAATAATAATAATAATAATAATAATGCTAAAATATACAAAACCAAGTGACACACAGTGCAGTTGCTCACCACCAGCTGACCCGTACCCAGCTGTGCAAACTCTGCTCAGCAAAAACTAAACCATCCCTGTGGGATCAACACTGTTTCCAGCACAAACCCAAACCAGCCCCACACCAGCTACTGGGAAGAAATTAACTGTGCCCCAGCCTAAACCAGGACAGGAACAATGACCTGGGGCTGCAAACGAGCTGGAACCGTCCATGAGCTGGACCAGAAACAAAATGGGTGCAGAAATAACTCACCTGAAGGTGCAAATGAGCTGGAGGCACAGCAAACAGGAGCTGAAATGAGCCAGAGCCATCCATGAGCTGGAATGGAGCTGGGGCCGTCCATCAGCTGGACTGGAACCAGAGCAGAAACAAACAGGAGCCACAAATAAGCTGGACCTGGAACAAATGGGAACAAATGGGAGTGAACCCACAAACAAACAGAAACAAACGGGGGCCCAAAGAACCGACCTGAAGCCATACGGACCTGGAGCGCTGCAGTCCTCACAGGTCTCCGTGGGGGCGCAGGCCACACTGTCCCCTGTCCCCAACCAGGCGCAGGGCAGGTGGCAGCATCAGCCTCAGCGCAGGCAGCCCGGCTCCTTCCCGGGGCTCCTCACCCCACGCAGGTCCCGGTGTGGCTGGGGCTCCTGCGTCCATCTGTCCATCCCTGCAGAGGGAGAGAGGTGGGACAATCAGCTCCTGGTGGCACTGGGACGGACAAACCTGCGGCTGCCCAGGCACGGGCAGCTCTGCCCAAACCCTCGGCAGCAGCAGCCCGTCACTGTGCACCCGAGAGGGGACGGGACACCAGAAATGTCCCGTTTCTCCCCAGAAGGGTGGGTGACAGCCACATCTGGCTGAAAACCTGCCCACGCAGCAGCGTCACAGACCGACTCCAGCAGCCCCAAGGTGGGGCCGGGGCCAGCACCAGCAGCACATGCCCTCCCCATCCCCGGGAGGCGAGTGTCCTGGTCCCCCCGCGCAGCTCCGGTTCCATTCCCCGCTGCCCCAGGGCACTCACCTCACCAGGTACGGCCTCCCCCGCCCCGGGGCCACGCTCCTCGCCTGGGCACTGGGATGAGCCTTCCCGGCACGTGGGCACAGCCACGGGCATCACCGGGGCCACCAACACCTCCCGAGGGACCAGCAGCTCTGGGATGGCATCGCTCCCTGTGCCCGGCTTCACTGTCCACCGATGGGGCTGCAGGAGCCGGGGCGGGTCCCTGGAGCGGCCTCTGCTCCCACCGCAGCACATTTTGAGCTGAAAAAAACAGACTTTAGGTAAATGCATAGCTTCAAACAGGGCTCAGAGCCAGCCCAAGGCCCTGCTGTGGCAGCACCCTAATGCTGCCTGCCCCGGGCCATCTGCCTGCGAGGATGATGCAGGGCAGGGCCGAAGGGCTGAACCCCAGTGCAAACCAGTTCCCCTGGTCTGAGCTCTCCCTGGCTCTGGCAGAGCCTGTGCCAGGCTGGAGGGGTTTGTCCTGCCAGCAGCCGCTCTGGAAAAGAGCTGCGAAGAAGAAACCAGCCGGTGCCTGCACCAGGAGGAGGGAGCCTGGCAGCAGGAGGGGTCACCGGCCACCCCAGGAGACCCCCAGCCCCACTGAGTCCCCTCCTCCCCCGAGGACACAGATGGGAGCAAGGCCCAGGAGCTGCCAGCGTCATCGAGTGAGGACTGATCCCATGGTGGAAATCGGGAACTGCCAGGACCCCCAGCCCCACTGGCCGAGCCACAGCCGTTGGCCCCCAAGAGGGGACCCCAGAGGGTTGGTGCCGAAACCCGCCAGGAAAGTTAACGGGCCCTGGCCAGGCACCGCGGGGGATCCCGCACCGGGGAGAGGGAAATAGAGAACTCACCGCGGCTGCCTGCGTGAGGCCCCGGAGCAGAGGAGCAGAGCAGGGCCCAGCACCGGTCCGTACATCCGCACCCGGCCCGTGCTGTCCAAGGAGAGAGGCTGGAACACAAAGTACAGACTCACCGGAGGAAATACCGACTCCTGCACATGAGGCGTCCCAGGCAAACTGGGGCTCCCCAAACCCGGGGTTCTCGCACCCTTCACACGTGCGGGTCCAACACGTTTCACTGCTCACTGGCACCCACCCTGCCCATTACTGATCACAGAAAATCCCGGCACAGCAGCTCTATTTCTGCAGCATCCTCGCTGCTTGGCTGGATCCCGATGCCCCTGCAGTCTGTCTGGCCAGAGCCACTTCCCTCTGACACCAGGCGATGCCGGGAGGGTTTCAAAGCCTCGTCCGAGGGGCTGGCTTTACCTTGGATGTCCTGGGGTGTCTGTTGTCCTTCAGGGACAGCTCCCGGCTTCCACACAGCAAAGTCTTCATATCCAGGGCCTGGACGTCCTTTAGTTTGTTTTACTTCAGCACAAACACCACCCACGTCTGCAGTAAAACACCACTCATCACGCTGCGGTGTAGAACGGGACCTAGTACAGATCAGCAAAGTCCATACGCTTTCATACGATAAAGACCGACCGACGTCATCGTTAGGGAAGGGCATTTTCTTCACACTCCCCAGGCTGGGGGTACACGCCACCCCCGGGCTCCCCCGAGTCCTGCAGGGAGGTGTCAGCCCCCAGGACTTCGCCCAAGGGATCTGCAGTGGCCCCAGACCCCCAGGAGCTCCGCTCCTCTCTCCCGCGCCCCAAGCAAAGTCACCACAGCCACCACCAAAGTCCCCACTAACCAGCAGTGGGAGCAGCCGTGGTGTCAGCCGGTTCCTCCGATGCCAGCAGCCCTGTGAGCGAGTGGCCGTCATGTCCGGCAGCTCCTAGAGCCATGAAACATCACGGCCAGCAGCCAGTGCCGCCATCTGTCCACGGTCACTTGTGGGTCCTGGCAATAACCCAGTGGCTGAGAGACTGCGGGGTCAGGCACACAGACGGGAAGGGCTCAGAGAGAGAAAGGGACAATAAAACAGTCTGTTTCCTTGGGGGGAAAGAAAAGTGGTAAAAATCAATGCACAAATACAACTACTACTGTGTGAAGTCAAAACTTTAACTTCTAATCTTAACCATAAACCAGGGCCAGCAAGCACACACAGGGGACTGGTAAACAGCTGCCTAAACACATCAGCTGGTAAACTGTGTTAACTGTGCATTTAATTACACCCTTGATCTCATCAGAAACTGCTACAGAAAGGCAGAAAGGCTCTTCTTGTTCAGGTGACCTGCAGGAATGCCGCAGCCGTTCTGGTCCCAGCCCTGCTGCGGCCAGCAGCACAGGGGACATGATACCCCCCAGCCTCAGCCCTGCTGGGAAACAGCTGCAGCTCTTGGGGTTTTGCAGGAAGGAACAAAAAACATTCTTCAAAGTACTAGCCAATACCTGAAACTGAGAAGCAGAAGAAACTGTGGACAAAGCCAGGCAGCAGCAGACAGGTGGAGTCAATTCAGGTGCCTCCAGCTGTTGGTGCCTCTCCTCATGCCTCCTGGTACTCACTGGGATTAGGGCAGCAACCAGCACCCCTGCTTCCCCTCTTTGGAGAATCCCTGGAAATTCTGAGTCCATCAGCCATCTGGTCTGCACATTTGGATGCCAAGACCATGCCCTGGTGTCCCCGGAACGCCCCGTCTGTGCAGCCCAAACCATCGTGGCCTGGAAACGGGTGCAGTCCAGAGCTAGCCATGTAAAATGGCTCATTTTGGGATCCTAGCGAATACCAGCGGTGCTTGCATTACACGGGGACCGTAAAACCTGCACCAAAAATGCATTAACTCCACCAAAGGAGACCTCAGATGGGGCTCCCAGCAGTGCCCGGCCACGTACCCCAGCCCCCGAAAGCCCTCCTGGCCCTGTCTGCCACCCCAAAGCCCACACAAAGTCATTACCAACCCCCCAAAACGCAGTACAGCGCAGAGAGAAATGTTATGTCCCCCTGTGCAGGTTGGGAACCCCCCCAGAACACAGACACAGGCCCACCCGCCGACCCCCCGGGGGTGTTCCCAGGGGACGGTCACCCACAGCCACCCCACGGCCCTGGCACCCAGGGCCCCCCACCTCCTGCGCACAGGGACCCCGCACCCCCGGCCGAGCCCCCCGGGGCTGCTCCGGGATAGAGCCGCCCCCCCACCGCCCCAACCGGGGGGGCCCAAACACCCGCAACCCGGGCCCCACCGCCCACACAGCCCGACCGGGCCCCGGCACCCCAACCCGGGGGGGGAAAAAACCCCCCCCGGGCACCCCTCAGACCCCGAGCGGGCCCGGACACCCCCCACAAGCCGCGGCCGGGCCCAACCACCCCCCGGCCCCGACCGGGCCCGGTCCCCCCTCACCGCGGCCGGGCCCGGGACTCGCCAGGGGCACGGCTGGTCCCCGAGGTCGCCCGGAGACGGGCCCCGAGGGCCCCGGGCCCGGCAGGGACCCCCCCCTGCAGGCAGGGACCCCCCCCCCTCTCCCCTCAGGGCCCCCCCGCCCCGCCGGTACCTCCGCGCGCCGCCCGCTCCCTCGCGCTGCTCCCGCCGCGGCGTCGCCCCCTGGCGGTGGCGAGCGGTACTGCGCCCTGGGGCTTCTTGTCGCCTCGGGGCGGGGTCGGCCCCGCCCGGCGCCCACCAATCAGCGGCGCCGGCGCCCGCGGGGCAGCAGCCAATGGCGGGGCGGGAGCTGGGGGTGCGGTGGCGCCGCCTGGCGGAGGAGCAGCGGCACCGCGCCCGCCCGCAGCCGCGTCCTCCCCAAAGTCCCTAATTATCAGGGGTTTTCCCCCAAAAAGGCAGGGAGCGCATCAGCGACAGAGCTCGTCAGCCCGCCGCCACGGCCCCTCTGTCCCGGGAGAGGCCCTGAGGGCACCCAACGGCCCAAAGAACGCTGTCAGCATCCCGTAGCGCTGGCCCGGCCCGGGCGGATCCTGTTGGTGACGGAGACTAATTTCTCATTAACGTGCCCAAAACCAGAATAAGGGGGGGGTGTTTCACACCTGGCGACCTGCTGGAGGGACCTGGGGGGTTTTTGCCCAGACCCAACCGAGGGATTGTGCCCGGTGACCTGTTTTCCATGCCCATCCCTTGCTGGAGGAAGAATGTAGAGCAGCAAGCTGGGGGGTGGGGGGGGGCACCCAAAATGGGACACGGGGAGTGGGGAGCAGAGGAGCCCCAGACTTCTCCCTCTCTCCAAGCACAGCAAGCTCTCGGGACAAAGCAGCCTTTGCTGGCTAGCTGGAGCGAGGAGGCACTAGCCCAACCCCACAGGGCATTGATAAGACCCCCGGGCAAGCGGCTGCACCGCGCCACGGGGTCCCTTCCCGGGGCAATGGGGGGGCAGCGAGAATTTGCAGAGAGAACAACTGCTGTAGCAGCGAGAAAACCACCTCCGCGCTGCCCGGAGGGCCTGGAACCCCAATTGCTGTTGGTTTTGATGGAAAAAGAGTAACCCTCGCCCTCAAGCAAGGGCACCGCAGCAGAGGGAAACACGGAGAAGTGGGTTTTGCACTGACTAAGGGAGAACAGGAGACGTGTTCCTCGGGGATGGATGTCTCCATCCTGCAAACAAGAGAAAGCCACTAAAAGAAACCACCTACAGATCGGTGTCAGGCTGCCACAAGGGACGTCAAGCACAGAAACGAGCCCGAAAGGCAGGTCTGCGGCTGTAGCAAGCTTCGGCTGTGGATGTGGTCGTTCCCTTCCAAGCCACAGTAAGTCAGTAAAACATCTCTCATCGTGAGACATCAAGGCAGGAATGAACGCAGACGAATTTCCAGCAACAGCAGTCCTGCCTTGGCTGTTGGGACTGAAGCCCAGCTGGTTTTTTAGGATGCTGCGTTTAGAAATGCGCTTAGAAGCATCCAGGACTTACCCCCCCACACCTCTGATGCAGCCTCCCTGCAGCTGAAATGCGGTTTTGGAGGCCGGCCAGCAGAATGTCACCCGTGGGGAACCAAGTCAAACGCTGAAGGTCCAAACTCCTCCGCTGTCCCGCCGTCGCACTACATCTCACACCCCAGACGCACGGATGTCCCCACTGGATGAGGAACTCGGCTCCTAGAAGCAACGCTTCCCTCATTTCTTTCCCCCCATATAAAAGTCCGTACTCCCCCGACATCGACAAAGCCACCGCAGACCCATTTTCATCCCCATCTGACCCAAAATAAATCAGCGACCCATCGGACTCAAAACAAATCTCCAGTTTCGGCTGTTGTCACTCGCTACACAAAATTACTGTAGCCAAAACCAGTTTCCTTTTAAATTCTCGTCTAATAAAAGACTAAGAGAAAGGGCAGCTCTGCCACCCCGGGAGGAAGGAGAGGATGAGGTGTAAAAGCCGGCCGTTTCAGCTTTTGAAATGCCATTTAACACAGCTTTCCCAGGAATCTCACTGCCTTCACCGGGAGTTCGGAACTCGCAAGGGAGCATTTCTTTCAAGCTGACAAAATCCCCCTATTAAAAATACTCGGGGGTACTTTTTGCTTACGTTTCTCCTATGAAAAAGCTTTCCAATTCCCTACCTAAATTTGCTCATTGCCAATAGGTACCCTTTCCATACTTTCTCGTAGCTAAACGTGTTGGGTGTATTTCCTGGTATTTACACTTCTGAGATTCCAGAACAGTGAAAAATGAGGTCCTGCCTCGGCGCATGCTGCACGGGCTACACAACGGGGAGCGCTTTGCAGCGTCTCTCCTACAAAGGGCATCCTCTCCCGGTCCTTCGGCAGCATCTCTGTGAATTTGTTTGAAATTAACCTTTCCTGAACACGTGGGCTTTGACTAATACAGACTATGCCAGGTAAAGGCTTCCCAGTACTCCGGGGAACTTTCAGAAGAGAACTCCACCAGAAAAACTTCGTGTCCCGCTCTCCCGAGATCCCAGCGAGTTGCTCACTGGGTTAATAAACCCAGAGCTTCCTTCTTCCCTGGCGCTTCTCCCCGACGAGCTCCCAGGCTTCTCAGCCAGAAATCACGGCTGCGACGTAACTCCCCGCCTTACCCTCGGTGTGCAGCTTGACACCAGTTTTATTCTCTTCCCTCCGAGGCCATCCCGCCCTCTCGGCCAGTCCTCGGGCAGCAGGTACCGATGGCACGCGCGCCTGTGACACTGCCCGAAGGACAGGGAACCCCCTCTAATGGCTGCGGTGGCAGGCAGAAAGCGGGCAAGCTGCAACCCCCCCCCCACACGCATTATTTGAGGATAAAACCAAAAGCACTCACCCTGAGCTGGGTTTACTTTGGGAAGGATTGCTCCGGCGTGCAGAGGAGAGGGGGTCGTTACCCTCTGAGGCCATCGCGAGCGCCTGCAGTGACACCCCACACCGCAGCAATGTCACAGGCTGCTTCAGGACCTACCCGAACAAAACCAAGTCTATAAACACACACCCAGGCACAGCTCATCTCCTGCACAGGAACTTCCCCTTGGACAACTCAAAGACTTTGGAATTAGGGGAAGAAACGAGACCACGAGGTCGGCCCGCAACGCGCCGACACTTTGTGAGCCGTTCTCGGGAATGGAAAGCCAATATTCACACCGTCGCATCCGTAAGCAGCTCACCTGGGATGCTGCTATGGTTTGAGAAAACCCATAACAATTTATTGTCGTTCAGACAATTATCCTATCACCCGAGGACCCCTCCCCACCCGGCAAGGGGAATTGGGGAAAGCGAGGAAACACCAGGGTTGAAATATGAATAGATTTAATAGGGTAAGACTAAATAATTAACAATAATACTAAAGAACCAGCATTAATCCCGATACTAATATAAGATCTACAAGGATTATACTCAGCCCATTCCATCAGCAGAAGCCGTGCACTCCCAGCAGGGGACAGTACATGTGGGACACTGACAGCACTGCGGCTTCGGGAGGAAGGGAAGGGCTCAGGGCTCCCGCACCGGAGCAAGGAGTTCTCTGGACTGCGGCCATCAAGGGAGAGAGAGACTATGCAGCAAACTTTCTAATTTATATCGAATGTGACGTTCAGGGTATGAAATAACCCTGTTGGCCAGCCTGGGTCAAACGCCCAGGTCTCACTCCTCCTCATCCCTGCACCTGGCAAGGCTTGAAAACACCAGGACCTCGAATCCCACAGAGCCTAGCTGGCTCTAAAGTAAATATTTTCACAAATTCGGACACTAGAGTCTTCCAAAAGTGGAGTTTCCCCCGCATTAGGAGAGAAATTAGTCCTGTGTCGCTCACCCCAGGGCAGACACAAAGGGGAATGTCACTGTGCTGGCAGACCCCCCTGCCCGCGGCAGCAGCCCCGCTCCGTGTGCGCACACACAAACCCGGTGCCTCCAGCTCTACGGGCACGTTTTGTTTTTTTCCTGGCAGAAAAGGCTTCCGTGGAACGAGGGCTTTCAAATCGCAGATGATCTTTTTTTTTTTCTTCCTTCGTCAGGCCAGATGGGACCGTTACAAAACAAACACACACGCCTCATCTAAGCGTGAGACTGGTGCTGCCATCCCTACGCAGAATCCAGAGACCTCCTCGCTCCTGCCTCCGTGCTGCTGGCCGCAAACCCTGACAGCCTGGTGCTCGCGCTCGATGTGCTTGGGACGGGCCCGGGATCCGGAAAAGCCGAAAAAGCGTCTCCCTTATCATGTCTGTCCCCGCATTTGTTATTTTTAATGGGTCTTTCTAATTTCAACAGCCGTTGGTTGATTTGAAGGGCAGTTGGCAAATCAAGTAGCAAACATTCCGTTGGCAGTCTGTGCCCATCCATCGCTTTCCGACTATGATGAGCAAAACCGGGCCTGGAGTCATCACGTAGTCAGACCTAACGACGGGGCTGATTAGATGTGCGTGGGGTGTAGGAACACACACGCACACGCTTCTCACCGCTCGCCCTCACCGCGGAGAAGACACTTTGACGCCTCCTAAATGGAGATGATGTTCCTGCTTCGCCCCAAAGGACGCTGACAGCCCCGGAGGTGTCAGTGGAGATGTCAGCACCGGTGGGTCCCAGGTGCTGGCGGAGCACCCCCAGTGCCCCAGCAGGTCCCATCACCCTGACGGCCTCACCTGCAGCCCCCACCGCCCCCCCCTCCCCATTGGCCACAGCTCTGCATTTAAACTGCGGCCAGGGGGCTGGTTTCTCACTTCCCTGGTAGCTGTGTTGTGGCTTCCTTGTTTGTCTTGATGTGTTATTGTTTTCTTTATTTTCTGCTTTTATTTGGGTGGTGTTGTTGCACTGCCTTGGACTTTTATATAGGTGCTGTGGGGCAGTGTGTGTGGAAGGGGGTAGTGGTGGCTCTGGTTTGCTGCTATCATGGGGTTTGTGTGTGTCTCAGTTTTACTGTCATCTGTTTAGATTACCTGAGTTAGTGGCAGGATGTGACTCTTTTTATTTCTACTTTTGTTTTACTTTTTCTGGCTGATAAAATAAAGCTGGAGCATGTTCTTCTTAGGATGTGCCTGTTAACTCTTGTCTTACTGCTTACACCTAGAAATGCTCAGTCTGGTTAAAGCCCTGTGGCAGAAGTCCTTATTCTCCTGGCCTCTGGTAAGATGTCTGTGATCTGTTTAAGCTCAGTTCAGATCCCAGGGCTGGTTTGGTAACCTGTACCCATGGAGAGGTGTTGTGGGGAAGCCCCTGGGGGCAGGGATGTGCTTTCCAATTTAAGGCAGAGCCCTGGAGTTTTTTCCTTGCTGTGGAGATGTAAGTTGGGCCTGGAGCACCCCTTGCTCCCCCTGAGATTCCCCTTCTCCCCCCTTTAGTCCCATGAGGAGGAAGGAAGCTCCTGGGGACTGTGTTGGGATGAATATTCCCGGCTTTGGCTATGGGGCTGGGTGGGAGTTGGATTTTGGGGAGGCAGAAGCAGGGAAGGCAGAAGGTGCCATCTCAGGTAGGCGGGCTGGGCAGACTGTTCTCTCTCCCCTGGTTCCTGCTGCTGATTTACAAGCTGCTGGAGCTGCCCTTGCCCCCTCCCCAGAGAGGCTTGGTGGAAGCGCTGCCCCCCAGCAGGCAGGAGGTGAGCCCGGGAGCTCCATGCTGTGTCGGGGAAGGCTCTGGCCTGCTGCTCCCCTGGCTGTAATGGCTGGGGGGGGGTCAGAGGGCTGGCATCTGCGGGGGGGGGCGGGAAGACTGTTGGTGCCTGACAACAAGCTCCCTGAGGCGAAGGGATGCCTCAAGAAGAGCAGGAGGGGGAGGCTCCACAACAAAAGCTGTGCGAGGAAGCCAGTCCTGATGTGCCAAGCAGGCGTCCCCCTCCACCCCAGGGCAGGGGTGGCCGCAGGGGACACCCCCCAAGCCCCAGGGCTCGCCAGCCTGGCTCTGGGCTGTGCTCCCCAGTCCCTCCTTCCTCCTCTCTCTGCCTCCTCCTGCATCAGGCGGCAGCTGCGGGGTCTCTTCTCCCTCTGCTGCGCCGGGGGCTGCAGCCTTCCTCCTCCTCGCTCACACCAAGGGGCTGCTGCGGAGCTCGGGCACCTGTAAGTGGGGGGACCCTGGGGCTGGGGGGGCTGCTTGGGACCTGGGTCGGGCTGTTCCTGCCTCTCTGCTGGAGCTGAGGGAAAACTGCAGGTGCTTTGTTAGCAACAGGTTTGGGGGGGGTGGGATGCCCTGATTGACTTGGGGACATAACACCACCTGCATGGGGGTCCTGGGGGTGCCAGCATCTGCCTTCTGCCAGGCAAGCCCCCCCCCGCACCCGCATGCTGCTCAAGTTGGTCCCAGGGCTGTGACAGTGACCAGTTCTTGCACTGGGGAGGGACAGGGGGTGGCAGGAGATGCCTCTGATGCATTTAGTGGTTTGGAAGCTGGGGGACACACACACAACACTTTCCCAACAGCAGGGACAAGTCAGCAGTATGGCCAGCAAGGACCACTGTGTGTGACGGGGGGGAAAGCATCTCTGCTGCTGTGGAGAGTGAGGGTCTAAATGGGCTGGGGGTTTGATCTCTGTGCAGGGCTCCGGGCTTTTATTAAAAAAAAAAAAAAAAAAAACCAAGCCTGTTGCCACTAAGAGCCCGGCTGTGGACCGGGGGCGAGCAGAGCCAGTCCTGGGACTTGCTTGGCTTTGTTCCTGGCTGTCTGGACAAGCGGCTGCCAACTGAAGAGGGCTGAAATAATGTTTTAAAGGTCAGTTATCAAATGCTGCTGGTTAACACGGTTGCCCTGCCGAGGCTGGGAAATGGATATGCCAGGAATCAGGGTTATGTTAGTTGGGCTGTGAGGGAAGGTGCGGAAAGACTAGTACAGTATTTTAATTAAGTTTTCTGTGGTCTCTGTGCTGTATTTCTGTTTGTGCTAGCAGTGCAACTGTGCTCACATCACCCACCAAATGCGCACAGAGGAGAAAACAACCTGAATGTCAATGTTATTTTGAAGGGAGTAAACATGAAAACTCTCATTAAAAATACATTTGGGGTGCTTTAAGTCCAGGACAACCTGGTTTAGTCAGGGAACTACTAATTACCATCAGAATGGCTCTCCAAGGGGTGACTTGGTCATTTTTTCCCCCCCCGCAGTGATTAAGAAAAGTTTTACGTGCTCTCATTTTGCTTGTATAGCAATAGCAGACTACCTCCAGCAGGAGAAAAGCATCTGGAGCTCGAAGTACCTTTTGTTATCGAACTCTATGCACAGAAAAAATAGTGCCTTGTTCTTTAAGTCTGAACCATACTCGGGGGCTGCAGAGCATGGAGCGCAGCAGGATCAGCTTCAAGTATTTTGCTGGAGAAAGGGTCAGTTAATTGGATGTAAGTCTCTGCAAGGGAGAACCATCTCTGGAGGCTTACAGTTAGGTACTTGTAAGATGGCATCTCGAACCAAAGGGATGGACCTGGGCCGCTGCTCTTCTCCAGGGAAAATCTTGGCAAGGAAAACTTACTTCCAGTCCTTGCTGCTTGAGGCAGAGCAGCAATCTGATATTTCCCCTGATGGCCATTACAGGTCCTAAACCCTGGCTTAGTTTCCCTTATGCCCACTGCATGGCCTCACTCCTGTGCTGTGCTGAGGTTACTCTTTTCAATGAGCATCTCGGTAAAACTTATTTGCTCCCCCACAAATGTAAGACTCTCAAAGGTTAGAAGCTGAATTTACGTACCGTGCAATTTGGTAAGCAATCAAATCGTGTAGACCTCAGACTGGCAGGAGCCCTCATATGATGGGGTTCTGTCACCCTCAGTCACTGTGTTTGCTTCTGGACTTTCACTTCTGCTGAATCCCCTGGGGCTGATGGTTTGTACGGTGGTGTACAGCAGCGCTGAAGGCCAAGGGACTCACAGGGTTATCGAGAGAGGGCTGGGTAGCAAACTGCCTGGGGTGGCGTGGCCATTGCTGCGGTACCAGCTTGCAGAGTTCTGTAAAGGAGCAACAAAAGATGGGGAGAAGACTGGTCCAAAGCTGCAAGCGGACTGAGCTGGGTCAACTGCTTCCGCAGTGTGGCTCCAGTCATCTTGTGACCTGGGATCTGACCTCATCAGGCTCTATGGATGGGTGGTTTCTATGTGGATCGTGAGAAAACTGACCCTGAACTTGCAGTTCCCCAGGAGATGAAGATGCCTGTGCGGTACAGCCATAGCCACAGAAGAAACAGGACGGGACTGGCTGTCCCTGCTCGTGGCGCCTCAAGGGCAAACTGAGCGTAGGCTGAGTCTGACAGGGTCCTGGCCACCAGGACATCCGTGCCTTCAGCCACTGGCCCACTGAAGGCCCTGAACTGCAGCAAACTGAAGGCAGGACTTCATGTGTGCTGGGTGAGAAATGCCCCATTGATATGGAAGTTAAACAGTTGGTAGGCTGGTAGTAGCTGATGCCACTATCAGATGCATTAATGCCCTTAAACCAAGAGAGGTGACTAATTAATTCCATGCTGATAGATCACTATAGACTGAAATAATTCCCCACATGGCATTCAAATCCAAGGATAAGGTTTTTTTGAAAACTTTGGCCTGACCTCTCCTTGTAGCAGGACTTTAGCTGGAGCCTGCTGACTAATTCCAGCTCTCTGGTGTGGTCAGTGAAAGGTATCAAGAGTTCTGCAGTGACAGAAAAGCAGTTGTCTCTCTCGAAGGAAATCATTCACGCTGCCTTTAGAAGAGGGACTGCACTCTGTGTGTTCAACTGTCACCACAAGTGAAGCCTAAAATCTCTGAGGCCGAGGGTTTCCTTAAAATGCTACTAGTCATTAGGTGACCCTGGTCAATGTGGTTAGAGGGTGCCTGGGGTTTTTTGTTGCTTTCTGGTGGATAAAACTAGGATGTTGGAGCCACTTGCTGGTAGCAGCGTTGTGGTAGGGCTGGTACAGGTTATGGTATTTAAGGGACATAATCAAACTAACAGATGAAGACAGCTTAACAGCCCATCAAATAGATATACTTTTCAGCACAAGCTGCTTGGAATACAGAAGCAAACGCTACTGGGAACAACAGTTTCAGCTCCTGCTTGTTGACTAGAACTGGCTTTAGGGGAGTGGAGGGAGCTTGGTTCAACCTGTGCACTCAGGGTCATTGTGATGGAGACCTCACAGTGCAGGTGCAAAATGGAATCAAACTTTTTAGAGCTGAAATGCACATGCCTGGGTAACTTGCAATAGGGGCAGGCTATGGTAGCTTCCAGCAGCTGTTTCCATTGAGCTCTTGGAGTGGTGGCAGCCTGGTGAAATAATGCTTAATGCTCTTTGGTGACAAAAGGGATCCTCAGGAAAGAGGAGGTGACACAGCAGGACAGCTTACCGTGCCCCTGGAGCTGCGGGCTTCATTCCTGTCCCTAGTGCTGCGGGCTGCTCTCCCCTTCATCCCTGACAGGAGGCAGCGCACCTGGAAAACAGCAGGAAAGGGGACATCAGTGACCATGTGGGGAATAGCCTGTGTTTGGACACAAAACTGCTGCAAACTCGACAGCTGAACCCCACAGGTTACTGAGAGGGGACCTCTCAGCATGTAAAATTCCTGACCTCTCTTAGAGGCACCTATCAATCCTATCCAGGGGAGGTGGCAATTGCTCAGTGCATAATGACAATCAAGTCACAGAGGCAGCAAATGGAAATTCAGGAGGATTAAATGGATTCAAATGATTAGAGCAACTCACAGGAAAAAAATAAATCAGTGGATTAACCTGTAAGTGAGTATTTAAAGTGACTGTGTAGACACTGGTGTGCCAAGTCAGTACAAGGGAGCACTTAGCAAGTAGGAAGGTAGAGGAAGAGCCCTTGCTGTAACCTTAAGAGACAGTTTTTTCTTCTGTTCAGTCTACAGAGTTATTTAAGATTAAAGGTGTTGCCTCTGGAAAAAAATCTGACCTTTGGTTGTGGCGAAATGTTAAGGAATCAAGACTGAATTGCGGCGCAGGTAGTCCACCTAGTCTGCTCCTCGTCAAGGCAGTCTGTTCCGCTTAATTCCTAGGGAAGCGTAATCAAATATTCCACTAGCTGGGAACTTGGGTGAGGAGGTAAAATGCTATTTAATGGTAATAAGATCAAAGTGGCCATCCCTGATGTAAAGTGCCAACCACGTAAAAACCCTGCAATTAGTTTGGTGTTAAGTGTGCTGCTGGCTGGGTTTAAATGAGTATATACTGAGTGGCGTAGAGAGGAGAGAAGGGTGCATTTTTGAGCTACATTCCCCAAAACCCCATCAGGATTATTAGACTGAAGGTGTTAATTGCATGTGACAGTAACTCACCTCTAAAGCAGCATTAGCTGAAGCCCTGGCTGAGAACAAGCAGGGCTTGTGGTGGCTCTTTTAAGACTCTCTTCTGGGTGGAAAAGGCTGCTTTTGAGGTTTTTTGGTGGTGGTGGGGAAACATCTTGTTCTTTTCCAATGGTAGTTCACACACACCTTCGCTTGTGTCTAACTACAGCAAATACCTGGAAGGAGGGTGTTGATCTCATGAGTCCAGATCTGTAACTCTGATTTTTGGCAAAACCAGATGCTTATTGGGTGGCTTCATCTGGTTGTGAGATATATATTCACTCCCCTCTCCCTGTGATTTGTAAATACAATACTTGTGTTCTCTGGCATGTGGACCCAATAGAGATTCCCAACATGAGTTTTGTATTGAGGTGGGTCTTCCAGCTAAGGAGAAGAAAATAAATACACTCCAGATCATGGGCCCTGTTTGCTTTCATGCCTGTCTCGTATGGGGCAATAACACTTCCATGCTAAGATGTAAATCAAATAATTACTTGCCTCTTGCTTGTTTTCCACAGTAAGCAGAGATATAATCTAGTGGAAAGAACCCTTGTGAGGTGCTGTTTGCGTTGGTGGTGTTTTGGTTTGTGCTGCTGGCTGGAGAAAGGAGGCTGGGAAGGACAAGAGAAAGGCTTCACTCTACTACAATTCTAGACAGAAACCAATTTTCTGGGCAAAATAAATCCATATATCTTTCCAAGATTTGTTTGTATAATGTTTAAAAAGCCGGGGAGGAGGTTATGTCATAAACACTGCCAGATTCTACTGCCCAAGCCCTCAGTTTCAGGGAAAAAACCCCTCTCCTGTTTGTCCTGAAGTGCTGGTGTTTTGATGGCTGGGCTGCGGGCAGCACTTCAGCAAGCTGTCACAAGCATGCTAGTTTGGGAGTTTAGTTCTCTTCATTTATACTTGTATAGAGTTGGATTTTTTTTTTTTTTGCTTAATGCTATTTTTGTACTCACTTTGCTGTAGTGAAAACAGGTTTTCGACAGCAAATTGGATCTCCTGAGTGTTTCAATGCTGAACTCCGGTGGGAGGGATGGCTGCAGTCATCTCTGCCTGCGTTTGTGTTTCCCGCTGCTGTTCCGCTGGCAGGGATTCGTCACCCTTTGTGGCTCGCACAGCAGCGCCTGCGTGACAGTAGCTTCCGTAGTTACCTTCAAATACAATTTTAACTTCAACACAAACCAACATGAATTAAGGCTTAAAATCAGACAGACTTTTTTTGTTTTAGTGTCAAAAGAGAAGCCATGATTTGGTTGTGTCTGATCCCAGCAGTGCTCCGACACCCTGAGAACTGTTCAGTTTGGGACTGAACTACTCACAGTGCTCCCACCAGCTCCCCAGTGGAGTAAAAAATCACCTGTCCCTGCCCTGTCTCTGTACAGACTAATAACTTGCTGTCAGCGCACCTGGGGTTGAGCTCAGGTTGCTCTGCTGTGATTGCAGGCTCCTCTGTGCTCCCCCATTTTGGGTTGGGGCCTAAAGTACCTCATGACAGTGTCTGCTGCTCTGTGCCCAGTGAATTAGCCTGCAAGGTGACAGATGGGCTCCTAAATGGCTGATTTTGTTTGCCAATTTTACTCTCTACTGGGACTACATCGTGGTTGTCCCACCTTTCATCCCCTACCTAAACTGTGATTACGCTTGCTTCCTCCTTCTACCTCTTCCCCCAGTTACTCTGTTGGCTTTCACTACTCCCAATGACACGGCTGTCACCTCCACCAGAGCGCTGTGACAGGGAGTGACTCACATACAGAGCCTTAACCTGCATGTGACATCGGATGAGTCAGCTTTGTGCCTACCATCCAGCTGATATCAAAGGCCTGGGGATGGTGAAAATCGGCTGCTGTGCCAGAAAGTGGCAATTTAGGAGGCTCATCTCCCATTTGTGAGAAATTTAGTGCTGCAAAAAGCCTGGCAGTGAGCAGTTAACTGTTCCTTTGGCTTAATCCAAAACACTTACTGCCAAGTGCTCGCTGGAGTATCTCTCCAGTGAGAAAAGCTCAGACCAGTTCAGACGATGTTTAGTGGGGTCCTTGGCCACTTCCCAGTGGTGGAGGGGAAGCTGCTGCTTAGAGAGGGGATCTCAGGAGAACTTAATTAAAATAGTTGAACTCCACAGTAAGCTTCTCAACAAGGGAGCTGTTTCTCCCTTTGAATTACTTTATTATTTATTATGGGTAAATGCAAGCAAGGCGTGAGGGAGCAGAGTAGCAGAGGACACCGAGAGCGTCACGCTCAGCAGTGGGCATGTCCGATGAGCCAAGGTTAGTGGAGGAGGAGAGAGAGATGGGGCAGGTTTGCCAGCCTAATTTCAGAGCACTGCTGCGCTGGGTGGCCCTGCTGAACAGGGAGAACGCTGCTCTTGCTGGATATAGCTTTTTCCCTGCAGTGCTTTCTTTGGAGTTTTGCCACTCAGCCGAGAAGACCCACTTAATGTAATGAAAAACTCATCCCTTGTCCTCTGAATGCGTCTCTGAATAGCAAAGGCCAGATGGAACGGGTGCACTCAGCTTTCTGCGCAGTTCTGGCTCGTACAGCATCCATTCCTTGATTATAGCAAGCCCAGTGCTCTTCTCCACAGCGCTAAATTACACAGTGAGGGGGGTGAACCCTGGAAAGGGAAGACACCCCAAGTACGGATGTCTTTGAAAGCATCCTGAACACCAGGTAAATGGCACTGGCTGAAAAAAGGATATTTCTCAGAGTCCTCATGTTTTCAGTATAATACTACATCAAAGGGACAAGAACACTATCGGGTGGCGTAACAATACACAGGAAGTGTGTTCTAATACCTTAACTTGGCCTCGATAACCATTAGGAGAGCTTTCAGTTAGGTGTTGGGCAACTTCGAAACAGATGTTCTCTCCCCTAGGTGCCAGGGTTCTGACTCGGCAGCTATTACTTTAAGGCTGGGGTGTGAGTCCGTTGTTGTGACCACCGGGTTGAGCCCTGCACTGAGCCTGTTGGATTATTTCCTCGCCCTGTGCTCAACTGGGTGCCTTACGATTATTTTCCCCTGCGCTGCCGACATGAGTGGTGGCACCATCCTTGTTCCTCACACCCCCGCTGGCCCAGAGGACTAAGGCTAAAAAGACTGCTTACATTCCAGTTGCAAAAAGGCAGCTATTAGAGGGGTAACTTGGAGGCTGGGGTTGTGAGTGGTCTTGGGGGAATTCTTGTGACGATGACAAAAAGCCATTTCCAAGTATTAGAGAGTTAAAAAAATCCTATGACTTGCTCGGCTTCTTCATAAAGGGGCTGAGTAAGTGTGCCTGGGTGTGGAAATCTTACTTTAACCTTATTTTCAGGAAACAGTTGGCTGAGATTTCAGTTAAAATTTAAAACAGCCTGTGACACATCAAATAGAAAAACTTCAAATTCAGAAGCTTAAAGGTTGACTAGGCATTAAGCGGGGGAAAAAAAAAATAGGAATATGCTGCCAAGCAACAGGTAAGCAGCCCAAGCTCTAATTCTCCAAGAATTCATGTATGTTATGTTACAGCTGTCATAACATAGATGCAGAAAACATTTTCTCTGTATTTCTTTGCCACCGAAGCGTCAGGTTACTTTCATTTTATTGTGTAATCAAGGACGGGCTCAGCCCAAGTTACAAACACTGGGGCTGTATCTGTTGATGTTCTCCATCTCCTTGGGAAGCATGTCGCTTCACCATGGAGAACAAGGCAAAACGACTGAGTGCCAAACTCCCACCCCCTATTCAATTAGTAGCCAAATGGGATACTTCACATTTCCAATGGTTCTGGGCAAAGTGGTGGGAGTCAGGTATGTGCTGGGAAGGATGAAGTTCCTACACTGGCATCTTAAGGTCAGCTAATAGCGAACGGCAGAAAATGCTCAGCTAGAGCGAGGTTTTGCTATGGTAAATTTTGAACTTTACTCTTATTCATTCAGAATGGTAATAAAATCAATGTTTGACATGAAAACTGTGTCGTATTAGTTGAATGTCAGAAGAATGAAGCAGGGAGGAAAAAATAATACATTCTAGAGAAATGCAACAGCCTTGCTGTGGATGCTTCACCTGCCATTAGCACCTGCTGATTTACACTGGAAATGGGGCTTTTCAGTGACATGTTTTATATTCCTAGCTCCGATGGATGAGGAATCTGCAACTAAGGGTTGTTTTGTTTATTAGAGCAATCCTACTGATGGTGGTGTTCTTTTTCATTAGACAAGACAGGCAAAGTTTAAGACCTTTAAAAAAAAAATCCTTTGACAAAATATTTTCTTTGGTCCCAGCTCAGACCACGCAGATAAATGACTGTTAGGGGAGGACAAACAGTTTAAGCCCCTTCCTAAGAGCTCTGCATGCAACTTCAAGAGTGGTACGTCTCCCTGGGACTGCCCATTTAGAAATGAGAAATTTGCTCATTGTACACTTTGTTTTTCTTCATGGAAGTAAGTGCCAGTAAGAAAATAATTTTTTTTTATTGCAACTTGCTATTTTTAGTGTGGCTTTTCTTTCACAGCTCCTTTTTCCTAGCTGAAAGCCAACCCTTTCCAAGTGATATTCAGTGCTCACATTGAGATAAGACACTCCTCGGTATTTCTAAGAAACATCAGGGAAATTCTGATGTATGAAAAATTAAATAAAGTACTTTAAGAGCAAGTTCTACTGCCTCAACTCATAAAAATCCTCAGAGTTTGTACTTTGCAGTTCAAGTCTTGTATGATACAGGCTGAACACCTCTCTACTAATATGGCAAACTGACATTAAGTGCAAAATGAAGTTAAAACATACCTTAAAACAATTTCCCAGAAGTTAAGGACAGTCCACTGAAAGCTCGACTTGGGCAGAAGGCTGTCTTGCTCGTTTCTGCGCTTCTGCTTGTCCCGTACTTGAGCCTCAGGCTGGAACTTGGTCTTGGGCTGTTGCCGAAGCCTCGCTCTTTCTCTGGAAGAGAAAGCAAAGATGAGCTCTGCTGATAACAAACAGCAGACGTACGTCCTCCACGCCCAACTTGTGGAAAGGTGTGATGCTATGAGAAAGTATCTCTGAAATTCACAGCAAAAGGAGAAAACGTATTGCCACATTTTACCTTTTTAGATTAAACGACGCCTTATCTTAGGATATTTCCCTCTAGGTCACACTTCTGAGCCCTCTGATCTTTCCTGTGAACTTCCTATAGACTTCCCACACTTGATCCAAATCTGCGCTGAATTAAATGGAGCAGAACTAAATGCGACAAAGGAGACAAGCCCCGAGTACGGAACAGCAGGGAGGGATTTCTGTACGCTACTGTCCTGCTTACGTGCCGTTTTCGTACGGCGTGCTGCTTGTTGCCTCCCTTTCGGCTGGTACCTTGGTACAAACCCCAGACGGGTGCCCATTAGTGCCACCACCCGGTCAGGGGTTGCCCTGGTTTTTCCTGCCTCGCTGCGTGTTGCTGTGCAGCGCATCCCTGGTGAACGGATGTTGGGTTTAAGCTGGTTTCTCTCAGAAATGGTCTTTTGCAAGCAAAGTGCCTGGCTTGCCATCGGACATCCTTCCCTGCTGTCGCTTCCTCCAAAACCATTACTTTTCCTTAAGGCAGAGGTCACTCGTGACCACTTCCAGTTCTCACACTATTTTACATACCCTACTTAATTCTTAAAAATAACTGCCAATAACACGTCACTGAGTTGGGAATGTTCACAGTTGATCTTTTTACGTGTTTTTTTTTTTTTAGGCAAAATTGATTTGTTTGTCTTGGTCAGTAGCTTTTGCTGATCCACTGAGTCACAGCATAATCCACACATTTGTCTCTTCCTTATTTCTAAGGCATTTACAGAATGAGGTACCGCTGCTTTTGCCATCCCTCGGTGGCTCCATTTTGCAAGCAGCATTTTCTAACTTTTCAGCCAAACAGAGACGCTATCATTTTCCAAGGTCTCCAGGAAATTTCTGTAGTTGACCCATTACTGAGTATAGAACTCAGGACAAGGGCAGAAGAAATTTTTTAGCGCTTACCCCATTATATTATTTTTTTCCCACAACTACACGCTTCTGTTCTTCATGTCTCTGAAGGTTCCTTATCTTTGTTCCAGCTTCTAAAGCCTCAGAGGGTTCTGGGATGAGAATTCACACACACAAAAATCAAGATAACAAAAAGAGGTTACCAGATTTCCTTCGTCTGGCCAACATAAAAATAATTGCATCGACTTCATAATTACTTTGAACTGTTTCTGTAAGACTGGAAAAATAATTTTCTACATCCAGTGGCATGAGAATGTCCTGGTGACGCTGTGAGGCTTTAGGCTGCATATTTGTATGCAGGCGTTATTCCTGGGATTTCAACAGCGTATGTGTTTTAAAACCCAGCCTGTGGGACCGGGCAGTTTTTCGTTCACGGAGGCTCTCGCTTTACTTGTTTGCGGATTTTCCTCCAATATATTAAATGAAGTAGGGAGGCCGTGCCCTTATCAAATTACCATGTGGAAGCAAATTACTTTTATTTATCATCCTGTAATATTTATGCATTGCATTATTTTTTCCCCTTTCTTAGATGACTGATGTTTCTGTCTTCTGCGCCTCTCTCGATTATTTATCCCTGTCTGGTTTAGCTGGCAACTCCCTTGGGAAAAGACAAGGCGCTGCCTTCATTCCCCCTTCCAGCCAAGCCTTTTCCACCTCAGCTTCAATAGAATAAGAATTCCCGTACCTTTTCCATTTCCTGTAAGCTACGGTATTTGTACCGCGAATTCACTGTCTTTGCTACAGCCACAACGAGAGGAAATTTCATCAGCGCGGCTGCGATCAGGCGACTTCAGACAAACAGACACAGCTCCATTTCTGCCTCGCGGCTGTTCGCAACTTCTTCGTTAGCAGTTACAAAAACTATGCCAGAGTTCATTACTGAAAAGATTGAAAGCTGTTTCTTTAGAATACATTGCCAGAAAGAGAGAAAACCTAAGATACATATAAAAAAAGTTATTATAAAATTATTCCTCCTGCTTTTAGTGTGATAAGGTATTCCAGTTTTCATAACGAACAGAATAATAAGTAATTAATTCACTAGAATACTGCAATCGCGCAGGAATGACCCACCAGTGTACTCCAGGGACCAAAGCCTCATATTAGTCCTACCCGCACAACAATTTGTACTTGTAAGAAGCCCAGCACGAGCCTGTGGAGCCTGTGAAGGGTTGTCTACATAAGGTGCAAAGGAGCAATAAAATCTGAGCCATAGACACATCATATAAACAATATAAATCGTGCCATATAAATATCTCCTCAGAGGAACAATGCTCCTCTCTCACAGAATGACAAAGAACAACTCCCTCATGCCATCAGGGACCCCTCAAGAAGCCAAACCGGAGCAGGCGGGGAAGGAAAGCCACCTCTGTCTCCTCTGCAGGGCCGCTGGTGACGGCACAGCTCCTGTCGGTCACGGGCACTGGGAACACAGCGCCAGGCAAAAGCCATCTTCCCCACGCGGGAGCGTCCTTCTTAAAGCACCGCCTCTGGGAAGCAAAGGATTACAGAGGAAAACTAGTGATCATTTAGAATAATATCATAATAAAGAATACATTTGTGGCTGTCCTATTTGCAGAGAAACAATGGAGAACATGAATTTAGGTGGAACCTCAGAGAAACCAAAATGAAGGAGCCAAATACATGTTTATTTTTGTTATGGGGCTGACTTTTTCCACCCTCCTGGAATTGGGGGTATTGCCACTATTTGCCAAAATTTTCAAAACCGGACGGGAGACTCCCGTTCTGGAGCACGAGTCCTGCACAGAGCAGAGCTCTTATTTTCCGGCACAGCTGCATTTCCTGTCTGAAATGCCACAATTAGCCCAGGGGAGCTCCATCCCTTGCCTTGTCTGCTCCCAACATGTGACAAGTGTCACATTTTTGGCACCCTCTGCTGCACTTTCTTGCTATTTCCCTTCCCCTGTGTCCACCCAAGCTCCTTGCTTACTCTCACCATGAGCCAGCAGGTACAGAAGGCCTGAGCACAAGAGCCCTCGCATTTCCAATGGGATGGATCCTGTTGGTTGGCAGCCTCAGAAGTGACTTGGAGCTACAGAGCAAATAGCAGCAGGTTCGATTCCTTCTTATAGATTTCTCACTGCCTTCCCCAGCGAAGGGAGCTCCTGTGGTCAGCTCTGCTTCTCCTCCAGACCTTCATCTCCCTTGGGCCACCCTGAGACACGGCTGCGGGACGACGAGCAGCAATAATTCCGTTTCTTGTCAGGGGCCCAAGGGGAGCGCGAGAGATGCTGAGCTTTAAATGGGGTTTTAGCGATGCAGCGTCTCCTGGGATGAAGGAAGCCCAGCTCGGGATCTGTGATTAAAGGAACAGCGTCAACTGCTGTTGTCAAATATCGCTGTTTGAATTCTGCTGACACTCTTCAGCTCGGGCATGTTTGTCTGCAAACGCCCCAGTGCCTGCTCTCTCGAGGGAATAATGACATTGGCATTAAAACAGTATTTCCACAGCAGCTGACTCTGATCTCTGGTTAGTTAAAGCATTTGGCACGCAATACATTTGAATAAAAACATTTTCCATCATTTTGAAAATACCTTGAATAAACCCAATACAGATAAATACAGAGTCTTTCTCCACAAGGAGAATATACAACTATTACAGCTAGCTTGTAGACCCTGCTCTGTTCAAACATACAAGCAGCCAGATTTTTGCAAGAGATTTCAGATTCTTGTCTACCTACGTTAACGTACAGACAATTTAACGACTATGTGACAATACAGACCCATTACAAACATTGTATTGCTGTTGACTTCTAAAAAGGCAGAAGACGCCAGAAAATGATGGGTTTTTTCACTACTCTGCTTGTTCCAAACCTGAGGCATATCAGAATAAATATTTTTTATTGCTACCCGAAACACTTGCAAAGGCTTTGATGTTATTGAGTTCCATTGCTAAGCAAAACATGGAAATGCTGCGCTGCTTTCCTGAGAATTAGCTGTGCGTAAATACATCAGGGAACACCAGGAGGAGGCAGAAAGTAAATTAGAAAGTCTTTCAAGTCAAACCCAGCAAAAAGAATGAAGAAAAACCACCCGTCCTTTTAGGGTTGGTACCTAACACTCATTGCCTTTTCCTGGGGAGGGGGCTGCCCTCAGCGGAGCGACACCAGAATGTCACCTTCTCTCCTTACTCCACAGACAGGGGAAAACCAGCACAGCAGCCGAAAGCCAGCGCACAAAAAAGGGCCTGCTCCGAGTTTCCTTCCCCAAGGAAAGAGGTGTAGCCAGCCCTTTCCTTTCCTCACACACAAGGCTCACCCGCATTTGGATACTTGTGCCTTCATTTACATTCCATTTCTGCTAAGGCACCTGCACCCACACATACATTTTATGCCTTCTGCCCCCAAGTCATTTTGCTGTTAAGTTAGGAACCCCTCCACCCCCCGGCCTCTTTAGGCATCTCTAGGCATACGCAAGTTAAAGAAATCGAACCCCAGGGCCCATTTTAAGCAAGAATTATCCAAAAGCCATCTTGCTGGCGCTAGCGGCAGACAGCAATCTGATCATTTTCCCTACTCCCCTTACCTAAGTCTCAAAGTTTCCATCTGGTAGATCAAATAAAAGTGGCAAAACCATTTGAATGCTGTTCCCGAGCCTACTTAGCTGGTGTCAGCCATAAATGTTGAGATGCCAGTGTTGGCCTGTTACAGAGACTGATGCCATTTCCGAGTTGTATAAAATACATGTTAAAAGTTTGTCACGGTTAAAATTTGCTTTACAATTTTGGTGCAGCATCTCCTATAACTATAGGTTCTAGAGGACAAGAAAATAGATCGTGGCCTACAAAGTTCATCTCAATCAGTTCAATTTGGAAGGAAGTTTGGGGCATACGAATTTGGTACCTGCCTTACATCGATTCTTTCAGCTCCGCCAAGCGTCCCCATAAAAACTCTTGCGTCCCTCACCTTTGAACCATGCCAGCAGCAAAAGCGTTGCTACTGCAACGCAACAGGCACAGCTATTTGTAGATGGTACAACATCAAGAAAGTTCAGACTGGGAAAAAGTCTCCCCGAAAAAGCTTGTAGGTTTTGCCAGCAGTAAACTAATAAAATATAAGATGAGAGAATTTACTTTACAGCATGAGTAAGCGACACAGGAGAAGAATTACTCACTTTTTATAGCAGGAAAACCCCAACCAGCAGAGATTACAACTTCCCTGGGATCCCACGGGAATTCAGCAGCAGAGCTAGGAAACGAATCCAGCTCTCTTGTGCTCCAGCCTGTTGGGAACACGGTGTCGGCCTTCACGTTTGCAGGCTCATCTTCCCATCTCTGTTCCTTGGAAGCAAGGAAGTAACATCCACTGGGGTCTAATACCAGCTGCACACAAAAATTTATAATTTTTAATGCAATGGGTTTGGATTTGGATACATTCAGGCAGAAGGCTTGTACCACTTCAGAAAGCTTTAATTTAACCACTGTTTTTCCCGACTGAGCCACCTCACTGTTGCCCGAGTGCCAGATGAGTCAAGCTACTGAGTAAATGGATTTCTCGAGAACCCTGGTTATTTTTTTTTCTCAGAAGAAACTGTTCAGGTTGCTGGTTTGTTTACTTGGCACAACACAGTAGGCCAGTTTACAGCCTGTCTGGCTTTCCTCTCCTTTGGGAAAAGACAGACTTAATTTATGGAGTCTGCAGAAGGAAGAAAACCTTCAGCAGTCCTATTGGTCACTTTTGTATGTCTGTGCTGTAAAATCAAACTAATTTGTTGCTTTTCCTGCCTGGGGAGGCTGAGAACATGGACTGTTAAAACGAGCCACGGAGGGAGGAGCACACACAGGTGTGCGTGTATTTCAGCAGAGGGTATACCCAAACTAGACCACGTCAAGCACACTAAAATGACCTTTTTAAAAATTATCTTTCAAGGCACGTTACAACAGGAGTAAGAAAATGGACTCAAACTCTTCATTCGACTGGCCTCACATGCTGAATGACACTGGGCTATACAAGTACCTCTACTGGGAAGGCAACGTCTCCTACGTGGACTTCTACCTTCATCAGCCTTCAGTGGCAGCTGTCTTCATCGTCTCTTACCTCCTCATCTTCCTGCTCTGCATGGTGGGCAACGGAGTGGTTTGCTTTGTCGTCCTGAGGAGCAAACACATGCGTACGGTCACAAACCTTTTCATCTTAAACCTGGCTGTCAGCGATTTACTGGTGGGCATCTTCTGCATGCCCACCACCCTCCTGGACAACATCGTGGCAGGTAGGCTGGTTCACACCGCGTGGCAGAAAGAGCTCGGGGGGGATTCGCCTGCATTTCTGAGCGCTGGCCTCCCTCGGGACCCTGAGAGTGTCTTAAAGGTCTCTTCCAACCATAGCCATTCTTGGATGCTATGTGCTTTAGGCAATCCTGCTCTAGCAGGGGAGTTGGACTAGATGATCTCTAGAGGTCCCTTCCAACTCTGAAGATTCCGTGATTCCGTGAAAGCCGGGTGATGTGCACAGATCGCTCCTTAACTCTGTCCGTGGCATAAGAAACCAACGCCTTTGAGAAAGGTCAGGGCAAAGTTGGAGCCCTCGTTTTGCACACTGGGCTCAAGGGGCAAAATCTCTCACCCGTCACCCCCCGCCTGGCTCCTTAAAAAGCTTTAGGCCCCGCTACAGCCCTCTCAGCAGAGAGGTTGGAGGTGCCGGTGCTTTGAGGCTGCTCAGGAGGGGGCTGTAACCAGCACTCGCTCTTCCACGCACACAGCGACAGAGAAGGCAGCAACTCTACAGTCACCTTAAGCCAAGACATCGATGGCCCCACCTGCACGCTGCTGCCATTTCTGAGGGAGCTCTATAGGCATTTCAAGTCACTGGAAGTCAGAGGGGAGGAAGACAAGCCTCTAACCCACCTTCTGGACAGGCTAGTTGGGCAGAGAGAAATCTTATGAAATTCAACAAGGGCAAGTGTAGGGAGCTGCACCTGGGGAGGAATAACACCCCGCACCAGCACAGGTTGGGGGCTGACCTGCTGGAGAGCAGCTCAGTGGAAAGAGACCTGGGAGTCCTGGTGGACAACAGGATGACCATGAGCCAGCAATGTGCCCTGGTGGCCATGAAGGCCAATGGCATCCTGGGGGGCATCAAGAAGAGCGTGGCCAGCAGGTCCAGGGAGGTCATCCTCCCCCTCTGCTCTGCCCTGGGGAGGCCGCACCTGGAGTACTGTGTCCAGTTCTGGGCTCCCCGGTTCAAGAAGGACAGCAGGGAACTGCTGGAGAGGGGACAGCAAAGGGCTACCAAGATGCTGAGGGGACTGGAACACCTCTTTTATGAAGAAAGCCTGAGGGATTTGGGTCTCTTCAGTCTGGAAAAAAGACAGCTGAGGGGGGACCTTATCAACACTTATAAATACTTAAAGGGTGGGTGTCAGAAGGATGGGGCCAGGCTCTTTTCAGTGGGGCCCAGTGACAGAACAAGAGGTAATGGGCACAAACTTGAACATAGCAAGTTCCACCTAAACATGAGGAGGAACTGCTCCACTGTGAGGGTGGCAGAGCCCTGGCACAGGCTGCCCAGAGAGGTGGTGGAGTCTCCCTCTCTGGAGACATTCCAAACCCACCTGGACGTGTTCCTGTGCCACCTGCTCTGGATGACCCTGCTCTGGCAGGGGCTTGGACTAGATGGTCTCCAGAGGTCCCTTCCAACCCTTGCCACTCTGTGATTCTGATTGGGGCTGTCCTTGCTGACTTCCACATCCTCCCTCTTTGGGAGGGGGTTTTCCCAATACCAGCTGACATGTCTAGGAAGACTCGGTGGATGCTGTGAGCCAGACACAGAGAACAATCAACTGTAGCAGTCAGTTCCCTTTCTTGTCTTTAACAGGGTGTTAAACCACAAACGTTTGCTTTGCTGTTCTTTGGAACATCAGAAAGCCCTGCTATGGCCTGACAGAGCAAAAGAAATGTCTTAGTTCTGGGGCAGAAACTTCCTCTTACGCATCTAAGCACGGTGCTGCAGGGAGACGGCGGCAATTTCAACAGCCTGTTTCCTTCCAGGGTGGCCATTTGGGAGCCTGGTTTGCAAGATGAGCGGGATGGTCCAAGGAATCTCTGTTTCTGCCTCGGTCTTCACTCTAGTTGCTATCGCCATAGACAGGTAAGGTGACACAGAGACTGTAAGCTGTTGCTTTCCTCTCCCTCTGGCCTCCCGCTGAGGCCGATTCATTGATCCACACAACACTGCCATAAATGAGATGCATTTTGCTCCTAAGGCTGCTAAGCAAAACCAAAGGTGGCCGGGTCTGAAGAGAGAAATAGCACTTTGCTCCTCCACTGGAGGAGATGGTACAGCTGGGCTACACCCGGCTGCCCAGAACCAGCTTGTTCCTCAGCTATTAAGCTAGATAGTAGAGGCACGAGGGCCTGCTTCGGTTCAATGAAGCAGCAGAAGCAGCAGGCTGATGCAGGGACAGATCACAATGATGACATTTTGACAGCAAATTTAACTTTTTTTAAGATAGTTTTTACTAACACAGCTGTTAAACAGAGCAACTAAACGCAACTCCCCTGGCTTATGCAGGACGAGGAGATGATTCCAGCCATGCTTTTTCAAAGATATACGGTTTGAAATGTGTGTGAACGCTTGCCCCTTTGGTTTAGCATTCTGCATGTGTCCCTGGGTGTCTTTGCCACAGGTTTCGATGCATCGTTTATCCCTTCAAGCAGAAGCTGACCATTTCCACTGCAGTCGTCATCATAGTGGTCATCTGGGTTCTGGCTGTGGCCATCATGTGCCCTTCTGCAGTCATGCTGCAGGTACGAGAGGAGAAGCATTTCAGGGTGATCCTTGGCTACGGCAATGAAACCCGCCCCGTCTACTGGTGCCGAGAGGACTGGCCAAACCCGGGAATGAGAAAGATCTACACCACGGTTCTGTTTGCCAACATCTATCTGGCTCCCCTGTCGCTCATTGTCATCATGTATGCCAGGATAAGCATCGCGCTCTTCAACACAGCCATGCCCGTGGTGGGAAAACACAGCCAGCAGCAGCGGCACAGCACCTCTAAGAAGAAACAAAAAGTCATCAAAATGCTGATTATTGTGGCTTTGCTTTTCACCCTCTCCTGGCTTCCCTTGTGGACTCTGATGATGCTCTCAGACTACGCCAACCTTTCAGATATCCAGTTGCAGATCATCAACATCTACATCTATCCCTTTGCTCACTGGCTGGCCTTTTTCAACAGCAGCGTCAACCCCATTATTTACGGTTTCTTCAACGAAAACTTTCGCCGGGGCTTTCAGGCAGCCTTTAAACTCCAGCTCTGTTTCAGGGGGACGGTTCCCAGGGAGGTCTATTCCCAGCGAGGCCCAAGCAATGCCATTTTGCCAGCCACCAACTACCAGCCGCCCCAGGACCAAGCTTGTCAAAATGCTGAGGAGGAGGGGAAGGCTGTTCAGAAAGGAAATTGGGTGAATAACCAGCAGGATTTGGTAATGGAGGATCTAGAAGAGCCCTGCAACGATGGGATTCAGTGAAACGCCAGATGAACTACCTACCTAAGTTATGCCCAGCAGAGCTTATTTTTTGTGTTGTGAAACTCATGCTCTGTAAGCCCTGTCTGACAAAAATGCCAAGATGTTTCTGTTTTGAAGGAGGTACGCGACCTGCCTAATATCTCAACACTTGATATAAGGAGGAAACCAAATTCAGCCCTTTGCCTTACCAGCTGGAACCAGCAGCAGCTCCCCTGCGGTCAGCCATGAGTTGCTGCTCCCCAACTGGGCTGGAGCAAAGGCGTGATTAAAATGGGATTGCCTTCCATTTATCATGACATAAGAGAAAAAGAGAACAGCGATTATTGACTCAGATACAATTACTCCAGATCCTCACTGATGAAGAGGAGAACATTCACTCATTTTCTTCTGCGCATCTCCAAGAGCAGCTGAAATAGGGTCAGTTGGACAATATTTACGGGGATGTTTCAGCACATCAGGCTAGTTGTTGTTAATACCTGCAGTTTTTCTGCTGATATCAGGCAATGAAAACATCCCTGCTGTTTGTAGCATCCAGCCAGACCGTGGAGCTGGAAAAAAGAGGCAATCACGAGACTTGCCAGGGCCCTGAGCCTCTGCCTCCTCCTGGGGTTTCGACCGTCAGGGCTCAGGGCAGCTCCGAGCCAGCACGGCTGAAGGTTGCATCAAGAAATAATTCTCTCTGTAGACCAAAATATCTGCTAATTAGATTTATAAAAAAATAAATAAAAATTCCTTCACCAAAAGTAAGACTAATCCAACAAAGTGACTTCTTGATTTAGCATCAGTTTCTCTTTGTTCAGCAATAGATCCTTGGTATTGCTCTTACAGCTTCTTCCGTGAAGCACAAACCTGTTCCTCAAACTCGTCAATCTGTTCTTCTATAACTCTCATTAACTGAAAGATTGAAGATACAGTCTGAATATTTGAACTGAACTCACCAATTCCTGGGTCTTCTTGTGGTTGTGCTTGGATTGCTTCTGCCCGCACATTTTGAACGCCAACCAGTTCCTACCCAAATGACCAAACCCAAGCATTTTGAGTCACAGTCCATTTATTGCCCTTCCTGGTTGCCCTCCTTGTTCATTCTGCCATGTTAATTATTGCTAGAGAAATAAATAGGAGCAAAAATTTGAGAACTAAAGAATAAAAAATGGCTTTTGTAGTACACCTTTTGGGGGAACTCCATTCTATTTTGGGGGGGGATGTGACACCTAAAAAGACTGCAATTTGAATACTAGCAGGAGATAAAACCCCTTCGGGGCCCGTTCAAGCTGACAGAGCTCAGCACATCTTTGATGAATGGAGAAGAAATCTCTTTGCCCCCGCTAAAGACACTGCTCTGGAACTGCCAATTCTGGGGGCTGCAAACACGAATTTTTCATCATTTCACTGATGTGGGTCACGCTGGAGAAGTCCATGTCCATGGCGGTGCACCCGCAAGGCTTTTTTTCAAGCAATAAAAATGTTTAGGTTGGTTTGAGACTCTCGGCAGGCTCCGAAAGCGTGGGGGCAGCCTCGCCACAAGCCAGCTTGGAAAATGTCGGCATGAATTCCCAGCCGCTGCCCTGGGTGGGAAGAGAAGTCCAGCGTCGCTGTCACTGAAGCCAGAGGAGCTCTGCCGTGCCACTGCTGCACTGGCAGGGTTGGCAGCCTGCACATCCATCAGCAATGACACTGTCCCTCCTCCTCTCCTTGCCCTCTGCAGGGAGAGCAACTGGGTCCCTGTCCTTGTACTTCCTGCAGTTTTCCCCGGCCTGTGGGAATAAGAGAGAGAGTGCGGGACCTTTGCTCAAAAGCCCAGGCGGACACGTCTTCAGAAGGCTCCTCTGGTGCAGAGAATTTCTTCATTTCAGCATTCCTTTAGCAGACAACGCATTTAATGAGTCCCCTGTTCATCGGTGCCCCAAACCACGGGGCGGTAATAAGCGATCGGCTGCAAGGCTGGGGCAGAACGCTCCTGGCCTGCCTTTAAGTCCAGATCTTGCCCTTTTTCATGTGGCTCTGCTGCTGTCCTTACACACGGCTGCCAGTTCGATTGAGATGTCAAACTATTTGGGAACTATTTGGGAACGGGACAGACACTGAACAGGTACTAAGTACCCTCCATATATTGCTGTAGGGTCGCAGCGTGTTGGTGCTGATGCCTCACACAAACAGCCGTACGGTATTTGCCACAGATGAGCACATCCAAGCCGACGGCTTCCCAGAGAATAAAAATGCTGGTCCACCACCTTCCGCCTTTTGACTGCTAATAGTAGAAATCACTCTGTCTCAAGAGGAAAAAAAATAAATCCCAAATGACCGGGAAAAGATACGCGCCTGTCAACACAGAACTACTCCGATGAACAGGGCATGGAACTACCAGCTGTATTGGTATTTCTCATTCCCAGGGATGAATCAATACATTTCTTATATCAGCTTTGACTTAACAGAACTAAACACTGTCTACCTTCTGGCATTCTACACCGTACAGCACTCTGGTCTGAATCTGCAGCAGCAGCCGGCAACCAGACAGAACTGCCTGAAAACTATAACAACTATTCGCCCCACCGTGGGCACGGAGCTTTCTCACAATCTTCAGTCTCAAAGATGACCATAGATGTGTTTGCTGGGAAAGGAGACAATAAAAAAAAAAAAAGAGGAAGAAAAAGGAAGAAAAGTTTCCTGCAGCTACGCTCTCTCTTAGCAATTGTAATAAAGACATTTTTGAAAACCAGGGAGCACATGTGGGTTACCCGCTCTGTAAAACTTCTGTGCTGTGGTTTAATAAACACGCTCAGTTTGCAAACACTGAGCTTTCCAACAGCTGTCAGGGCTCCAAAGATAGAACTGATGGCAGTTTTGGGGTCTGTAACAACAGCACCCACCTCCCAAAACCAGGAATTAACTCTGGTGTTGCCAAACACCCAGTGGCATGACACATGGCCCTCTCTTAGTACCACCTTGAAACAATTCACATGTGCTAATAGATCCCCGGAGCCTGGATTTATCCCCCATCTCACACGCAACCCCTCTTCCCACACGCTCCTCCTGCGCCCGGGCTCTGCTGGAGCAGGGGGTTCCTCACCACCGCTTGCTCCCACATCGCTGCTCCACCACAGGGCTCTTCCCGACAGGGGCTGCCCTGGGCAGGACAGACCTTTGGAAGAGCTGAAAGAGACTCGCCCTCTCTGAAGGCAGAGAAAAAAATCCTACGGGGAAGTATTTTTGCTCTTGTCTTGTAGACAACGCTTACAGGTGTTAAAAACCTGGTAACGGCTATCCATCATTCCTGGCAATTCCATTAACTGGAAGCCAAGGCTGCGCATGCCACACGTGCCAGACTGGCAGATGCCACGCAGAAATGATTCTCTCACGTCCCCGGGGCAGCGCTCGGCAGCAGGCTTTTTTCCACAGAGGAAATAACGAAGGTTTCCTCTCCCCGGACACGCGCCTGCGAAGCTCTCAGCACCCCGGCTCCATGAACAGAAGGAAAACATCTGTCCCCACAGCTCGGCCGAGGGCTCGGGTGGCATTTCTGGCCCTCCCCTTCAGTCCTCATCTCTGACAAACCGTTCCATGCAGCGACAGAGATATTCTTCTGTCCCACGCTCTGGATCTTCCAGGAACAGTCAGGACAAGCAGTAAGGGACAAAGGCCCCACAAAACCGCCCGCTTTCTGTAGCTTCCGAGGCAGGGAGGTACGCAGAGTGACGGCAGAGTGCTGCTGGTAGAACGGCATTCGTGTCATTTGCCCGAGGGACCGCAGGGGACCCAGGCAGCAGCGGCCACCGCAGATGGCCAATCGCACCCTCGGCCATTTGTTTGGCGTGTGCCCGCGCACGGGTCTGTTCTGTGGCACCGTCACTGCTCCATCCCAACAGCCCAGTCACACGGAGACGGGCCAGAGGGAGATTTAGGGAACGAACAGGGCATTTGCAGAAGAGAAGTTATTTCCAGTCGTGGGGGTAATAGGAGCACGATCACCAAAAATTACTCGAGTCCCAGTATTGTATCGCTTCGGAGTTCCTCAGTCTGTCACATCTCTGGGGCTCCTATTAAACTGTCCTGCTTTACGCTTGGCCCAGTGCTGGAAGTAGTTCTAAAGCACGTGTATTTTTAACAGCTCAGAAGAAAAAAGACAAAGAAAGAGATAAATAAAAACTCAGTGCTGCTTTGGGTTTTAGAGAGAAACAAACGGAGGATTTCTCAGCATTTCTAGGCTTTCTCTCCCTCTGGTGCTCTCTCCATCACTTGGCTGTGGCCTTTCCGTCGCCAGCTTTTGGGTGCAAAAACTGTTCCTCATCAGGCATCCGCGTGCTGCACGGTGACAGCGGGCGTCTCGCACACAGGACGTCTGTGGGCGCACTGTTAATATTAACTGACTCACCCAGGTACTGCTAAGAATTAAGGGATAATTTTGCCATCTTCCAAGAATCGAATATTCCATTGCCTGTCTCATTTGAGAAATAACCAGAGCCTGTAATAGGCATTGATATTAAAACGATTCAAAAGCCACTTCTCAAACACCCTGCAAATGCGGAAACCTCAACAAGAAGTTCGTGGTCCTCCATTTAGACACTTATTGCTCTCCCATCCTGCTGGGAATAGGAAGCAAACAGCTGAAATTTCTGCCATAAGGTAAAGACAGTGTTATCAAAAAATTAGGCTGGTGTCAAGAAAAAAAAAAAAAAAAAAAGGATGCTAATTGGCAGAATTACACTGACAAGGAAAGGAAACATTGCTGCTGCACAGTGAAAAAAATAGGCCATTAAAATGAAACGCTCATGCAAAGCCAGCAGAATATCAAGGGCGTAAAGCCAATTATGCAGTAATAAATGCGTCAAAATCCCCAGCAATGACACCACTGTGTTCTGTTTGCCTTTCTATTGCTTGCTTTTGTTTACCAAATTAAAATAAAAAAGTTTTCCTCTACATTACTATTAGACAACACCAATCTCTTTCTTTACAAGCTCTAACTTCAAAAGAAAAACAAATACCACTGGAGCAGGGATTTGTAAGCTGCTCTGATTGATTTTTAAACTCCTTTCTAAAGTAAAAAGAAAGTGTTAAAAAAAACCCAAACAACTTCAAAACCAACAACGTATGCAATTGTCAAGCAATTCCTGCAGAGAAGGTGAAGAGAAAGATCAGATACAAACCATGACTTAAGGCACCCAGCTAATCCTGAAGTGAGAGCAGCAAGGAGAAAATCGTAAAGAGGAGATAACAGGACTGCTAATTGCAGTACAGACTGTTGGAATTTACACGGGGGTAGTGGAAATCCTGGGCTTTAAGATCAATTCAAAGTTTCTCCCTTACAATCCATACAGGTTATCTATAAATCTTAAAAAACCTAACGCATTCCTTTTTCTGGGGGGGCAGTGGTATAGTTGGAAGGAGAATATACTTTTCACTGAAAGAGAGAGCTTTTAGGAAAATGTAGCCCCTTTTATCAAATGAAGATTAGCGTTACCTTAGCTCTCCTCATACATGTGTCAAGGCTCAGCCATACACTGCACCAGCACCTTCTCCAATTGCCATCGACCATCCCGCCTCCAGAAACAGTCGGGAGAGAGGACGTCTGTGTCTTTACATACTTCCTTCAACACAAGAGGAATCCTTAACAGATAAATTTACACACTGACCGTCGCGTCTGGGGACGGAGGAAGAACAAACAGTTCCTTGTCCTGGCTGGGAGCCTCTCACAGCAAGTCCCTGGAAGAAGGCTGATGATAAGCTCCGTGGTGTTCCGGCTGGACAAGTGCTGTCTGAGCGTTTCTAGCTGTCCTGCAGTCATCTGCCACGGCAAAAATTTATTAAAAAAACTAAACACCAAGCAGTCGGTCATTCCAGTTGGTTACCAACATCCTAAGGCACGTGCACATCCGTGTCCCAAAGTCCTGCTAGAGAAGGATCTCGTGTGTGCGCTGTGGATGCAAACAACATTGGGTGGGTGCAAAAAGAATCCTCCTGGCTGGGAATAAGAGTCATTCCCTGACCCCGACCGTCTCTGCAGACCTGGCATTTCAGAGGCCAAAGGGGCCCCAGCAGAATCTCAACTGAGCCCGGAAAAAAGGGCCGTCAGCTTTCAGCTCCCCCTGGTAGAGGCTGACGGTACCGGTGCTAGCTGGGAATGTCAACAGCACTGGGAGGGAGCGGGCTGGAAGTCCTCAACCGGGATCATTTTCAGAGCAAAGGAGATTTTTAGCAAGTACAATATTTGCTTTGTTTGACTTCATTTTCCCCGTGTGCAGTGACAAGAGACCATTGCCGCTGGCTCCACGGGGCAGAAACGCCTCCTGCCCTGCGGGAGCTGCACTGGCGCAGGAACCCAGCCTCGAGGAGACACCAAGGGCCACCAGAGTCCCGCGCTGCAGCTCTCGCCACGTGCCACGGGGACACTGCCCAGCGGAAAATTGCTATTTTGGATGGTTTCAGGTAAGAATTCCAAGCCCTTGGAATTTTGCCCAGCGGCTGACTGCTCCAAACACACAGAGCAACACTCGCTACCCCGAGTACCCCACACCAGCTCTGGGGGTGAGACACAGCCTGACCCGTTTGCGAATCTCTGCTCTTCCCTCGCTAAACCGGCTGGAAATTTGCACATCGACAATCTGACCCAGTAAGTGCCAGACGGGGACACCAAGCGATGCCTGATACAGAGCGATACGCTGCACCCAGGAGCAGGATTACAGCCTCGGTAAACAGCTCTCTGGGACATCGGGGAGGAAAAAGAACCCAGAACTTGGACGGAAAAATGTTTCACAGCCTGGAGGAGCTTCATGCAGATGACAAATCACTCCTGAGCTTCACGTACTGAAGCATCACGGAGATGCTACCGGTTTTATTATACCTGTTTCAAAAAGCAAACAGGAAAGAAGTAGGTGATTGAGACACTCACAGACACTGGAACAGACATTCAACAGCACAAGCCAACTGTCAGAGAGTCAGACTGGCTTAAAAAAATTGGCTTGCTATAACGAGCATTAAACAAACAGAAGAGGAAAGTCTATCTTAAGACCAACCATAAAAGCTCGGAGTTGTAAAGAACTCAAGCAGCAGGTACAATGACAGAAGGAAATACCCGTACATTCAAAGATAGAAACAGATCTACCAGCAGAAAGGCAGAAAAAGGGAAAGTTTTCAAGAAACATTTCTGCAATCCAGCTAAGAATTATTTCCAGTCTTCCAAGTAAGAATACTAACTGGCACCTGTGCAGGCTTTACTTTTCTAAGATCCCTATAATTTATACTCATGAGTTGTAGGAGAGATGAAGCTTGCTCTGAATTGTAAAGAACACTGCTCACACACACGTTAGAAAAGCCGAGCAGGCGCCAAGCAGCAGTTTGCGGAGGAGAGCACACCTGAGAAGGCTCTGTCACAGGGAGGAGGGACATCGTGGACTGCTGGACTGGGGAAGGCACCGGCTACAAAAGGAGGGAGAAAGCATTGGGCTCCAGCGCAGACTCTGACCTCGTCCCAGGAGATTATTTGCTGATTTAGCACAATTCTCCCTATGGCCACACGTTGACCCAGCAGCTCCACTCCTCCTGCAAAGTGCACTCCTGGGGCTGGTCTTAGCCTAGGCCTGATTCTCTTCTTCATTGCTTTTCTCTTGCTTTTCTAATCACTTTTACTTTACCTAATTCTTTATGGCTCTGATGATTCTTGGAAATCTGAGAACGGTTTCCACTGGCAAGGAAAGAAAACTGCTTTCCTCGCAGAAGGGCGACGGAAGGAGCCGGTGGTCGACGGGACAACAGGCATCCCCGCACACCTTTAGCTGGCGCTGCCCAGAAATCCAAGGCACCTCGGTGGTCAAGAGAGCGAAAATACTAATAGAATCGTGTCTTTGAGATGTTTTATGCCCGTTTCAGCAGCAAGGAGGTGGCTGAGCTGGCTCTGCACCCAAACCCAGCCAGCTCAGTTTCCCTGACACCAGCCCGCTGCTCCCCTCTGTGTCACAAAGTCAGCAGAAAGAACCGTACGTGCCAGGAAGATGCTGGAAACATCAGCCCCAAATCACAGCAGCCCTCTGACTGCTGGTGAAACTGGTTTTACACCCGGAGGGGTTAAGCTGCCACATGCACCAGTGGTCACAGATATTTGTGCTGAAAGGAATAAACACGTACATATGGCTGCATACGGATACTTGTGCTTAAGAACATGATCTAGTACTAACTATTGGAGCAAGCAGGAAAAAAAACTTCTTCGCCTAGTACTTCCTTGCCTGCCGCCTTTGGCCAAATCCCTGTCAGACAGAAAGAAACCACCAGAAATAGTAACGGCCCAGGCATTACACTCTGCCAGGGCTTCACTGTTTTAACCGCAACCCAGGTGAGACCCACGGGACTCTTACCATCCTGCGGCAGGTTTAAGGAGTGCAGTTGAGCAGATTGCCAGGCCATGGCAGCAAGAACTCAGCACACTTCCAGAGAGGCAAGGTTGGTACCTAAAAAACAAAAAAAAGAAGAAAAAATTTAAGGAAAAGGTGATTTAATTGTAAAGTTATTGCAAGGTATTTGAACCAAAACAACTTTTGCTTTTGATTTCTGTTCTGGGAATAAGGAGTGGTGGGCACAGGTCATATCATATTTTAGTTGGCGAATATAGCGCTGAGAAGCATCTCCAGCCAGAACAGGGGGTAAAACCCTTATCTTTACAGGGAAATTGGAAAAGACCCATCTGCCCAGCTGACGCCTCAAACCGGGAGCCGAGGCACTGGGGGATTTCGCCCAGAGCCCCAGGGCCTCCAGCTCCCCAGCGTCACACGGTATTTTATGTGTTTGTCCTGCTTTCCTTCAGCCTCTCCGGAGAGGCGGCTCCCCCACGGCTTGTCAGGCTCACTCAGACAGCACTAGGGTGGAGACACGAGTGATCAATTACGCAGCCTGGCTAATTCCACAGGAGGACAAACTTGGCTGTGAACTAAATCAAGCTTTTCACTTGTGCATCGTGTAAGCAGAAAGTGACTGCGCTTGCTCCACGTACAGTAGTTGATTTTGCCACTCAACATGAATTGTCTCAGATCAAAAAGCGTAGTTGGACTTGGAAAAGATTTTCTTTGTGCATGGCAAGATGTTGCCAGATTAATGGGGAAAAACGGAAAAGACCTTTGCTTGCCCTGAGGTGAATTCTCCAAATAAAGTCAGAAACTCCACGGCTTTACACTCTGACAGACTCTCTGTTCCTAGAGCCAGGCAGGATTTTTGCCTAAATTCACTGTACGTGTTCTGCTAAGGTTGAGGTATTTCACTAAAAAACGCTGATTTGAGGGATGCTTTCTCGGGCAAGACTCATTTTCTAAGTGCTCTGCCCGGCCAGTTTCTGAAAGGGAAACATTTTGACATCATTTCATGAAGCATTGATAATAACATTCTCATTCTGATACAAGTCAAAAGCAGATTACCAAAACTGAGAAGTTGTTACCAAGTGGAAAACAAAGCCTCCAACCGGCCTGGTCCACCAGCACATTACTGATCTGCTGATCTTAAAAGTATTTGCAAATAACAATCGTGGGGGTTTTTACCCCGTTTTCCCACTTGTCATTCTATAAAAAAAAATTAAAGCCCCAGTTAGAAAAAGCCAGCTATTTATACTGTCAAAATAATCCAAACAATCATCAGAAAACTGTGAACAGAGTTGAAGCAAAACTCTGACATTCGGTGACTGATTTGCAAATCAGAAAACCTTCCAATGAATTAATTCCGTTTCATCTAATAACAGTTGACCAGGCTTCTCGTGGGCTGTGCGGACATTGCAGTATTTAGGTTGCGCGGGCAGACTAATCCATCAGCACTATCTTCCCAAAACAGAATTACGGGCTCCTTTGCCAACCGCCCGCGGGATTTGGTTTTCTCAAAGAGAAATTAAGAAATGGCTCCCGGCAGTGTGGAGATTAAGCGATCACAGAGGAAAGGAAAGAAGAAATATTCATGCAATAGCCTTTGTGATCTGCTGGGCTGAATTTAGAAGGTTCCATTATCTGCACTACAACCAGATGAGCGCCTCAAACAGAAAACAAAGATTGTCAAGCGGTGCATGAAAGCAACAGTTTGGCAAAGTGATGTATTTTAACTCTTTTTTGTTTTAAGGACTTTTCAAATCAAACTTTTAAGCCAACAAGCCTAAACTTCCAACAACACTCCACCCCACCAGTCTGGAGCAATAAGAAGATTCACACCACATGATGCATCTGTAGCAAGTTTCCAGAAAACCCTCAGAGCCAGCACTGAAGGCACAACCGCAGGCTTGTGTCCCGGGCTGGAAATAGCTGCCAGAAGGACACAACCCCCCGGGCGAGGGGGCACTTGCAGTGACAGCAGCTCAGCTTGTCTCCCACAGAGGAAGCATTAAGCAGCACAAGCAGAGCACGCAGAGCATTTAACCTTTAACGTGGCCTTAAATGTCACGTTTGCAAAGAAAGAATTCCAGGCCTGAAGGGCAATGTCGGGGACCGTTTTGCTGCTCCTCAAAATAACCCCTGCCAGACTGGTGAGCAGCAAATCACCCCTCTTCAGGTGACTAAATGGGTACCGGCTGCAACTAGTCATGTCAGCCTGATGCACTCATCTTCCTTCTGAAATAAAAGGTTATATTCACCTAATAAAGTTTTGCCAGCAGAATAGTAGAGAGGACCCTGATAAGAAGCGAGAGCACGGGGCAAAACTGTAGCACAATCGGCTTCGTTTTAGGATGGGCAATGAGAAATGCTTTCATCTAGGAATAATACACAGCACGGCCTTTACTTTTTAAATCTCTGTGTGAGCAATGAGCTCAGTGGCTGTGTACACCGCACACCCAATTCATCCGTGAGATCTGAGCTGGATGATTAACCTATCGACAACTTGAACTCCGACTCCAGAAGAGGGAAAAGGAATATTTACACCGTGTTGATCCAGCTCATCTGAAGGCGCAAAGCAGCTCTGGAAACAGTCTGTGTTGTTCAGATGCAAGAGGCAGTGAAAAGTCGAGCAGGAGAAAAAGCCCGATGTGTTAAATCATGTTTCAGTGACTAAATAAGCTCCCCACATTCCCCAAGACGGACTTTCAGCTGTAGGCATTTGTACAGGACAGTATTGTTTCCTAAGTCACTTGTACTTTTAAACTGTTTTAAGGTTTTAAACCTCCCACGTGTGGGATCTTTCTGCCTCTATCGCCCTGTGCTGTTCACATCCACAGAAACAACGATCCCATGAAGTACAGCGGCAGAGATGGAAGCAGTTGCCAGGGAAGAAAACCAAAGGCACTGGAACTGTAGGTATTTTTTAATGTGCTTTACCACATAATCCAGTTTATCACTGGTCTGCTGACCTCCTACCTGGTTTAAAATACTGGGGGGCCAACTAATTCCTGGTTTCAATCTACAGAAATCAGTGAAGTCCTGCCAGAGATTAATTATGTTCCACCTGGGCTTCTCACTAGCAGAATGCCTTGTTGCTAAGGTCATCCTGAAGCCTAAAATCAAGTCCATCTCATTTCCGACAAAGGCGCAATTCAGCTGGAAAGAGAGAATAATTGCACAGCAGGACAGTGCTCTTTTGGATGCAGTAATTTTTATACCCTTGAAACTGTTGAGGAATGCACAATTAAAATCAATCACATAGTTGACTGTATCTAGAGTCAGGAAGGAGACAGATACCAATATGGCCCCTTCTGTCTTACCCTTTGTCCCACAAGGACAAAGAACAGAGATGGCAAAAGGAGCTTTGCCTTGGAGGAGGCTTTTGGAAGCCTCACATGATTTGTAAAAGCTGGTTTAAAAAACAAAGTCTTTGGCTGTGAGCTTTTGCATTCAAAGCTTCAACTCTTCCTTCTCAACCAAAAAAACTTGCTAATTTCTCAGTGGGGGGCCAGGGGGGAAGAAGTTAGATATTCACAGTCATAAAGATGTCTGAGGACAAAGTACTTCACACCATTCCTCCCAGGGCAGATGGGTAAGTGGTGGTGGCTCTCTCTCAAATGCCTTGAGTCAGAGCAGAGAGAGAAGGTTCTGCTCCAGAAAAATCCCCAGCAGCCGCAGCCCAGATGCCCTCCCAAGGGAGAACAGGAGAACGCGGCTCTTGCCTACCAATGCCCTACGGCACGTGGTCAGAGCAGGACCTTACCTGCCGTCACAGCTCCCGCTGAAGAAAGAACAGGTTCATTGACTGCTCCCCACAACTGGCTGCACAGTACTTTGAGGACTACAACAAAAATTACATTTATTATGACACCGTTTATATTTCTCATGTTTATTACACATTCACACGAACAATATAACTTCCACAGGGGGAAGGAAAATTGCTTCCCCTACCTTTTTGTTTTTAAATATACATATATACTTCAGCAGCTGCAACAGCATTTGGCAACGGAAAACTGCCCCAGTGTTTCCAGCCTTATTTTGCAAGGAGTTATCAGCCCTCCATAAACTCAGTGAAAGGAAGACTTAAGCAACTCTCGGACCTGAGCTGGGCACAGAACAGCCAGGGTATTTTTGGCACTTTTTGAATACACAGATAACCACGCATTCAAGTCAAAGTGCCTCCATACGGTAATTACAAGTAAACCACAAAAGGCAATACATTTTGCTGCTCTGCAGGCTTCGCAGCAGACGCTGCGCCTCTAAGAAACAGTTGAGCCTTCCCGGAGCCTCACCTGGGGCTTTGGAATAGCTCTGTCTTTATCTGCCTCACAGACACTTCTTTGTGTTACTTAACAAATCCAAAGAGACTTCTCTGATAAAAGCTGCAGCACTCCTTGCCTCTGCAGCAATGGTTGCTACTGTCACAAGGCAAAGTTAGGCAGACAGCATTTTATGACACAGTACACATGTTTTTAAGTGAACAACACAGGAATAAAAAGATACTACCCCTTCAGGCTTAAGATGGGGAGAAAATCGTGCTTCTTGCCTTTTCTCTGCTCTCACACGCCAGGATATTGGACAAACTGTGTCTTGTTTCCAATGGCAGCTGATGCGTCAGCCTGTGTTGCCAGCCGAACAATCTGGAAAAAATGAGAAAGACAAAATACAGAGAGATACGAACAGCGCGAGCGCAAGACTCTTCTGAGAATCACAGAATCGCCTGGGTCCAAAGGGACCTTTCAGATTGTGTCCATCAACCTAACTCTGATAAAAACCACCACTAAACCCCGTCTCTAAGCACCACGTCTGCCCGTCTTTTAAATACCTCCAGGGATGGCGATTCCACCACTTCCCTGGGCAGCCTGTTCCAATGCTTAATGACATTTTCAGTGTAAAAACATTTACTAATATCCAGTCTAAACCTCCCCTGGCACAACTGGAGGCCGCTTCCTCTTCTCCTATCACCTTCTCAGGTGAGAGAAGATGCCACCAAGCTCTAAAACTCATTCTCAGCTCAGCTTTCGCCAGTGCACTCTTCAGCAACGCGAGCCTTAGGGAACGAGCTCTTAGGGAACAGGAACAGGGGCTGTATCCAGGGCGGTGCTGGGAAGCAGCACGGCATCACCAACAGGATGCCGGCACAGCAGAGTGTGGGGACAACATCATTTCTGGAGGTGCTGCGACAGCCCCACGTGACGGGCAAACAACTGGGTACCACAACACAGCAGGAGCGCAGAGGGACTGTGGGAAGACTACGCGTTAATTTTATCAGCCCGCACAGCTCGCTGCATGCAGCACAAGGTATCAACGACCATTCCCTCGCAAAGAGAAAAACCCATCACTTCACAAGCCCCAAAGCCCCGACAAGAAATAGACATGAAGGAGCCAATTCCCATCACCACCCTGGGTGTGGGTAACAGACTTGTCATGCAGATGGTGGGCAAGAAAGAATGTAAATACAACTAGGGAAAAAAAAAAGAAAATCCATTAACAAGAAACATGCTGAGCACGTTAATGGTGCAAAGTAGAAAGCACCAAACAGATGCTGTTATTCAGAACTGCACACTACAACACCTGTGTGAATTTAACAGCTCCTGAAAAGTTAATACTCCTTCTAACACACTGAATAAATGATAGACCCTTTTTCACCAGGACTGTTTTGCAGCTGAGGGTCACCTTCTTCACCTCAAGAGCTACGCTCGGTTCTTGATGGGAGTCAATGAAAACTAATCCTGAAGGCTGAAACTGCGAGCCAAGGCAGGGACACAACCCAGCTAACACATCACACACTGATTCCCCTCTGGACGCCCTGTTCCTAAAAAAGACATACAGAAAACATTGCTGAACTCTGCATTGCTTTTTACTCGCTGCTCCCTTTCAGCAACCCGGCCCCGCTGGAACTCCTGCTATTTGATATTCAAACTATTGGAATACTGGTGGCCCCGAGCAGTGCTGTCGCATGGACACCTTCCGTACGCGAGCACTGTCATCCACAGCAAAACAACCGCGTCCACAAGGAGCAGAGCCAGCTCTGCCAAGCGTTTCATCCCACATGCCCTCGACTTTGCCTGTTTAACCTTCCCTGCATCCTGCGGAGAGAGATCGTGCTGCTGTGGGAAGGCTGCCTATGGGTTAATGCCAGAGGGTTTATGGCCTCTGCTCTCCAGCAAGTGCAACTGGCCGCTGCCGGACACAGAGTATGGGGCTGAAAGGGCCGTGGCGTGCTCAGGTGCGGGACCTGGCTGCAGGCAGCTCCTTTGTTGGCTTCACAAAGGCAGACACACACACACACACTTTGCAAAGCACTTTGGCCTATGCACAGGGGAGCCCAAACACCCTGTCCCACAGGCAGAAACCTGGAGGGTTTGGAACCCGGCTGACTCCATCCATTCCTGGCTCTGCGCACAGTTCCCATCCTCCCTGAGTCACCTTTTCTTCCTTCTTTGTCTGTAAAATCCTGTGCTTCTCCTTGGCCAAAATGTCCACTATCATCTGTAAGCAAACACCAAAACCTTATTAATACCATTATTCCGTAGCAGTCATTGCTAACAACAGAAATATGAGACAGTAATCCTCATACAAATGCACACAAGAGACATCATGATCAAATTCAAAGATTGTGCATGCACAAGTAACTCCAAGCACTTCAAAATTTCTTGGTTTGCGGACCCTACAGTGGAGGTGCCTTTCTCCTAACATCAAACTAAACTTACTGACAAGACGCTGCCTTTCCTTAGTTACCTGTCATGATGCACAAGATCTCACAAACCCCCAGGCACCCAGAGATCGCAGGCTGTAAGTCAATGCTGTGCACTTCAAATACTTATTTTTACTGCAAGCTGCGTTTGAAGCCTCAGAAGTTGTTCCGAGTCACACCGTGAAAAGGCGGAAGTAATCACTGCCTCTGTTTTATTGATGGAGAACTCAAGGGCTGAATACTGATGTGGACACACCGACACCCCCACCAGAACCACAACAAAAGCTACACAACACCCACCTTCCACAACAAATCTTTCTCATGGGGACAGGAAAAAGGAGAAGGACCAGGAGAGCAGAAAGACTGTTTCAGGGGAAAGGGTCCAAAGTGTTATTTTGCACCTCTGCAGTCCCTGCCAAACTCTGCGGCTGCTCATTTAAAAACGTCTTTCCCTGCTCCAGGCTGTTCGGTCGCAGCCCGGCAGGATCACAGAGGAGTCTCGGACCACACACACCATCAGACAGGACTCGACATATTGCACTTCTGGGCACAAAGTCGGCTCCGTCTGGCTCTCGCACTGCTGCCTTCCTACACCAACACCAGGCCCTTCTCCCAGCGCCAGAGAGGTTCAGCCAGAGCTGAGGTGCCTTTGTTACCTTAAGCCAGCAAATTAAGGACTCTCTCAGACTCAGTTTGGGAGTGTTAGAAAGCAGGCATTCCTTATGGCAGCGCTGGCCCCACAGGGGATCACCCCGCCTAGTGTGCGCGCTGAGTTGCTTGACTACAAAGGATAGAAGCGATCAGAATATACATATTCATTCCATTTCCCAGAAATGATTAACATAGTCATACTGTCACCTAGAACTCATTCATATATGTTAATGTCCTTGACGTATGCGCATCCATGTCCATTGGTGGTCTTCCAGGGTCCTCTGGTGGCTGTCGATAGTCTTCCTCACCGTGTCCGCTGATTGAACTCGGTCTTCGCGCATCCTCGGTTCATCTTTTGGCTTAGTTTGCAACTCTTGTCATAAAACTAGCTTATTCTAGCGTCGTTCCCTGTCTATTCTACTCAAGGATACAATGCCTCAAGACTTCCTTTGATCCAACTAAACCCAGCAGATGTTTAACCCATCCGCTTACAAAGCGTTTCAAACTTAGCTACATGACTCCAGCAAGGAGGGAACCATGTGTTCTTTTAGCTGGGTGTTAGGAAGGCCTGAGGGGCTTCCACCCCAGCCTTTTGTGCTGTTCAAGGCTACTCTATCACCAGCTCCTGTATCCCCCTTGACACCAGCAACGCCGTTGTGAGTTGAGGCCCTTTCTCGTCTGGGCAACAGCTTTCAAGCCCACACGGGCTGAAGAAAGCTGAACCTTTCTCCCGCCTGACAGCTGTGAAAAGCTTGACTTGTCTCAGTCCCCTTTCCACTGAAATTCACAGCACATGGGACAGGCTCATCGGAGACAATCCCCTGACCATCACAAGGTGGACAATGACGGGGAGGCGAGCTAAGACAGCTTGCTTCAACCCCTGGCCTTGCAGGCTCGCCCGTGTCAGCCTGGGGCTGCGATTCTCCCCCTCATCCTGTTTGGCTTGCTTTCACTGCAGGATCCTGGGAATGGCGGCTGCTCTCACCTTAACTAACATGCGGTGCCTACGCAGCATCTCTCCAGGGCCAGAACACGCAGAGACTGCCCATCTCAGTTGGAGTTTTTGCCCAGGCCGGGAATATAATTGCCCTCCCACGGCCCGGGAAGCGGTTTCTGCAGCTCCGGCGGGGCACTGCCGAGCAGCCGGGCCGCAGGAGCTCCTGTCACAGCAGCCAGGGCCCAGCAGCAGGACCCAGCTCTTCCCCAGCGTCCCCCTAAACATTGCAGACAAAGTCACTTGCAAAGCAGCAGCAAGCACAGAAATCAGCACAGTCTTAATATGCCTACTTCCCTACTCTGCACATCAAATACATATTCTGCACGCTCTTTTCCCCACTTCCCTTACAAATGATGCAGATATTTATCTCCTCAGTAAGAGCGCCTAAAGAAAGCCTGTACCGGAATAATGACATTCTCATGGCCTTCAAAAGCTCACTGATGCTTTTGTGCTCCCTTGTGCTCAAGAGCCCAAAGGTTCAGATGTTTGAGAGATGCCAATTATTTTCTATTTTGACATCAAGCATTCCAAAGAAAGGCAATCTGCACGCCATGTCTTTTTCAGACTGACTGATACGATACTGCCTTCTTTTAATGACACTCTACCTTAGACCTTAAGGTAACGGCTTCAGAAGAAAGCCACATTAGTGGGCACGGATTTCAGACAAGTTAATGAGAGTTAGCTTTGTTCAAAAGAATCCGTGGTGACTCTCTGCTTCCAACAGCAAATTACCAAGTCTATACATCTCACTCTGGTCAACCGTGGCTGAGAGAACGCTAAGAAGGGAGGCAGCAGAAGGAATTTTCCCCCAGTTTCACAGCAGCAACAGCCTCCAGAACTAGAGGTACCGCAGCATCTGTTCAACTTCTGACACAGTTCCTAGGAAGAGTCTCCCCTGGACTCATCTAAAGACTGCCTGCAAGATTTCAACGCTCGAGTCATCCATCTGCCTTCAAAAGAAAATGGAAACCTTCTACCACCCTCCAAACAGAGGGCGGGCCGCAGGGCTCAGCGTACGGTATCGTGGTGCTGTAAAGATGCTGCCTTACACTCAGGCCTGCTGTTCCACCCCATCTGAGGCTGTGGAAGTCGGGCTCCCCTCTCCTCCGGAATAACGGGGCTAAGGGTTTTCATTTAAGCCTCAGGTTTCTTTAGATACCAGGGATGGGCTTTGGCTTATTCTGTCAATGAACAGAGGGAGCAGCTCCCGTAGAGCGACTCTCCCACATCCAAAGGAATGATTCCTGGGTGCCTTCAGAGAGAAGGGAGAAGAAAACAGCCCCACGTCCCTGGCTCTGGCAAAGCCTTCTGCCTCCCGACACAGGGACTTGGGCACATGAAGTCTCTGCAGCTCACCGGCCAGACACAGGGCGAAGGGAAAGGAAACCTGGAATTTATCAGCAGATCTGGGACTAAAAAGGAAGAGGCATCGCAATTTGTATCAAAAACTGTTATAGGGTGCATCCAACCACATTTATTATCCTGCACTTCAGGCAACAGCTTGCATTTGCTCTTACCCAACCTCACTGCACTCACGGCACAGCCTGCTCTTCCCATTTTTGTCGGAAGCACACAAAGTCAGGAAAATTAGGGGAGGTGACAAGGGCACAGGCAACCCCTAATAACACCACATGCTCTCCCTTTAGCTATACCTGCCACAACCCTGCCTGCTGACACAAACCAAGCTTATTTTCTCTGTCCCTTTCAGGGCACTCAATAATTTCCCATTAATATCTCAGCATTCGTTTTTTCTGACTGCCCCTTTTTGCAGTACACGCGGTCAGATCAACTTTTCTGCCCATCGTGAAAATCCTGCTTTGAACATGGACGCGTCCATTTTTCTGCCAGCGTTCTGCCAGCGGGAGCCCCCCACCACCCAACTGGTCCATAAGCATTAATCACTTCATGCCCACAGGATTCTCTCATCACTTGGGAGCCAAAGCACCGCGGCAGCAATATTACGTACCCACACCAGTTCCAGTAGCCAGAGAGAAGCGCCTGTGGTCTTTCTTGCGAGGGCTCTTTATTATGCTTTTAGCAGCTTAGAGTGCATCCACTGACTGCTCTTCACACCTGACAATCAGACCACAGAATATTTGCTCAGACACCTAGCAAATGACAAGGGTGCTGCCATTACAGAGCTGCAACATTAGCAAGACTTGCCCAACATCAGATAAAGGCTGCAGCAAGAACAGCTCTATTTTTTCATCCTGATCAGCTCCCGCTCTCCCTAAGAACAAGGCACACTGTACGCATCCCTCGCTCTTTTGGGGACAGTTTCAGAACACCCTTTTACCCCAAGGGAGAAAAAGCCAAGCTTTGCGTGGCTGCCTTCATGTCATTTGGGCTTTTTCTCTCCACAGCTTGCTTTCTCACTCAGATTTTCAGCATCTCTTTTTCTCTTAAGACATTCTCTGCTTGTATTTCTTTTTAACATCAGCAGCATTAGGTTCTTTTGCATAAAGGCATCCACACACATCTCAGAAACTTACAAATGGCTTGATGAAAGTGAATCCACTAAGTCTTCAGAGTGATATCTTGAAGGATGCCCTGAGAACCAGTGGTAGTTCTGGAAAGGCAGATCATCAGCTGGTTGCTGGTAACCTCAGCTAACGCAGCGACTGCCTCACCGCCTCCTGCACTCCTTGTCCTACAGCAGACATTGCACTGCCAACACGACAGCCAAGAGGGACCCGGCAGCTTCCCCACTACAAATAATTTCCACTTCTCTACCTGCACAATTACAGTTGAAAAGTTGTAAAGGGAAGATAGAGCCATTCGAAGCATCCTCACTCATCATTACTAGCAGCAGCAACTGCAAAATGGTATTTTCCTCCTGAGATAAACACGCACATTGCTGCCTAGCACTGACCAAAGCTATCCGATACGTACACGTCTATCACATTGATCAATACTAGCTTGCACCTTCTGCCCTGCCACGGCAGTAGCTCAAGCTCAGCATCCACCCCTTCCTTCCCAGCCTCATCTGCAGAGGTTTCTCTCATGGCACACGAACACAAGTCAGTGCCTGGATTTCCCAGTGAGTTTCACTTACTGCACCAGCCGAGGCACTGAAGAGCATCCCTCAAATCTGTGCCTGAGACACCTGGACCTTCAGAGGCCCAGAGAGAAGCCAGGGCTGTGTCACCGCTCACAGCAGGGCTGGCTCCGTGGCAGACATCAGACAGCTCCGCTTGGACCCCTTCACCCCGGTCAAAGCCCTCCGTTTCTGAAACCACCAGCATAAAGGGCCAGTTCAGGACTACACAGTTCAAGAGGAGAGGGCTCCTTTGTCAGTCAGGGCACGTGCTAACTTCCCCTTCTCTTTTGCATTATCAAGCATTGCTGCTTCCACATCTTTTTTGGAGTTTTGAAGGCAAACTGCCTCACGTGGATGCTCAGCGTGGCAATAGGAAATCCAATTTATCAGCAGAGGAAACTTTACAATTCCTCCTCTTTTGCCACGCTAAGAAGATTTGAAAGAGAGATCTGTTCTCTTCATCCCCTCTAGAATTTTACCAGGAGCTTTCCTTAGGGAGGAAGTACAGATAGGAAAAGATAAAAACTCTTGCTGGGGCATTGTGTTCTGGCTGAGAGACCGTCAATGACCCCAGCTCCCAATTAACAAGTACAGCTCCTTCCCTGCTAAGCTGCTCTTTGCTAGAAGCTAAAGTTCAGTTGCATTGCCTGCCTCTTGCCTCTTCCGTAAAGCCCCAAAAAACTTGTGGGTTTGGGTGCTGGGGCTGGAAACTGCCATTTGGAACCGCACTTGGAAGAGGATTTCAATGCTGAGAAAGTTGCCAAAATCCCTTGTTCTGCAGCAGAGATCTTCTTCCCTCCCAATCCTCTCTGACACAGACCAACCTGAAATTGGCCTCTCACGTGGATGCACCACGTTAAACATTTCTGTACAGCGGAGAGAATTTTCTTTGTTTCAGACTGGTTTGATTTTCCTCTAAAAGTAGTGTTATTTCTTTCGAGAGCTCTTTTTCACTTCTTTATTTTTCAGCAGTACTTTTTGCTATTTTTTCCAGAGCAAATTGCCCACAGATGGCAAAACAAGAGAGAAAAACGCCCAGCAACGCCCACGTAAGGTCCAGGTCTACCTTCTGTTCACTTGGATGCAAACACCATCCTCCACAACAGCTCTATTCCGGGAGGAAATCTCAAGGTGAGATGTAAAATCTCCGGATGCGACAAAACGCAGCTGTCTCTCTTTGACTCACCTTCTCCATTAAAAAAAACAATCCCCAGATGCATCCAGCGGATGAGACCAATTCCCATTCTTACCCTCAACAGCATGAGGTGGGGAAAGATACGAGAGGGGGAGGCAATATATCTATGAAACAGCTTGGAACAAGCATAAAGAGCAGCCTGAGTGCTAAGGCGTACCGTGCAATGCCCGAGCCCCACCGCAACCCAACCCAAGGGAACCGTGCTGACCCCTTGCAGAGCAAGGAGCTGGCCCCTCTGTGCCAACGCGCTCTCTATTCCTTAGACAGAGACACAGATTAGCTGGAGTCTAGTCCATGAACTACACATTCATTACGCCCTCAATCAAATGAGAAGCAGTGTCTGTCCTTGGCTCCAGGTGTTGAACACCTTTATTATCTCCTGATTTTGTGGTTCGCTATTTTCTACTCTACAAAGCAACCATTTGGTTAATACTGTTTCAAATCAGCTTGTGGACCCAAACCTTAAACCTCAAGTTAAACATCGATCCTCACCTGAATCAACCTTAAATATAGCACAGTCACTGGTATCAACACAATCCTTGACTTACAGATAAACACAAAACTCACAAGAGCCACCTATTGCTTCTAGCACCAGCACTAGAAAGTCCTCGTGTGCCCAAACACGGCACCTCCATTCCTGCGACAGTAAAACCTAAGCCTACCCCTTAAAACCCAGCCAGTCAGCACACAGCCCACCAGAGACCACCCAGTTCCACCCCCCTCCAGAAACAGGAGAAACCCAACACGCCCGTCCCCCACCAGAACTGCAGTCCTGATTCTGACCTGAAAGATGGCCCAAGGGGTTACACCAAATTAATTCCAAGGCAGTAAAGGCCACTTGGGTAAGTGCTGTCCCTTTCGCCGTAGGCTTTACGGGCTGCTGCAACCAAGGTGCTTCAGCACCTACAGCCTGAAACCAGAACAAAACTCTAAACCGGAACCTCGTATTAGCAATATGCCAGTTATAACTGGGACAAAAATAATGAGTAGAATCCATCAGCCTCTAGGGCTACTACTTCATTTTAAACACATAGATCATGCCAAATTTAGGAATGCAGCTCTTCAGTCCCTCTTCCCACGAAACCTAATTCTGACCCCAAGCGTGATCCTGGTATTTAACCCAAATGAGAGCAGCGCCGAAATGCCCACAGCAAAGCTAGAGACAAGGGAGCTCGTAGCCTGGAAAGCTCTAGTAATACAGAACAAGGGCTCTCCTTTAGGAACAGCACACTCCACCACCAACCTTGCTGCACGTCCATCATGACGACTAACACGTACTCAACAAAACCCACAAGAATAACAGTTCTGTGGTACTTTAAAAAGCCTTCACCTCAACTTTGCAAAAAGAGCTGTGCGGTCCCTGCTTTCCAGGACACCAGCCATTAGTTACCCCCGCTTTCCTGGAAAACCCGCCCCAGCCCCAGTATGGGACAGTTACAGCCGCGGCTGGGCTGACCACAAGGCACTAGGCTGTACCGGCAAGAAACCTCACCGGATTGCTGCAATTTGACTGAGATCCAGCTACAAATGGAGCTCTTGAAACAGCCTCGAAAATTTTCTATAATCATACCTTTAACATAAAAAGATGCCTCAAAACTGTACCAACACCAATTACAGCTCAGTCACTGCAAGAGTCCTTGTCCCGATCCCGGATGCCTGACATGCACACTCATAAATAAATACACAGTCATACACTCCTTGCTTTCAGAATTCCTAACCCAAAGCCTGGCCTTTCCTGCCCACGGCTGCAGGAAAATCCCACATAATATTAATAAACAACCTTTGCTGAGAGCAGGCTTCGCTCCAGTCCTTCAGGCTTTGCCAGCTTGTGTAGTGAACAGCCCCAGATTTCCAAGCCCCAAATTCTAATCCTAAATCTAAATTTCTACCAAGTTTAGCAATATACACCTACCCCATAATTTGTCATGAATGACAGCACATCGCCAAAATAGGCTCCCATTTGAGTGGCGCAGACTTTGCGAGAGGTACCCGAAGGGAGGGCTCCCAAGTTCTGGGACTTGCAGCCACTAACTCCAATTCTGGAACAAGATCCAGCGATGGCAGAGCGGACGGGACTTCGGCACGGCCCGGAGGCCCTCCCAGCACTACAGGCAATACACCATGCACCAGTAAAGAGAGATCTTCACTTGTTGGTTTTACAAAATCTTCCCCTAGGGCAAGTTTTCTGTAGAGTCTGGAGATCCAGGGAGAGGTCAAATTTTGCCGTGAGCCAGAGACCGTTGTGGGACCAGCCTTCACTGAAGGGTTACAAAGCTCACAATCCCACCTTCCCTTGGCTCCTCAGCAGCCCAGCTGAGCACAAACACGCCTAACCCCAGCAGGAATATTTTTCCCCATCATTAACCAGAGTCATTGCTGAGAACAAATTCTTCATCAGGGTCCTGAAGCTTCCCGAGATGTAGCACAGAAGAGAGACCGTCATTCCCAAATCTCCGCCTGGAGCAATAACAATTCACTCCTCCTAATACTTGCTCCCTCAGCATCTGTCAGCTGTTTAAAATCCTGGGCAGTTAGAGCTCATCTTTCCTTTCCTCACCATATTGTGACTCTAACCCTTGCCTCCTGCTTGCCATAAATCCAGCATTGCCAGAGGTGTCCCTTCCTTTTGCTGCCATAATTGATAGATTATTAAGAAATACCTGCGCTCTTTAGGCCTCCTTATCTGTAACTCTGGCCATAGCCATTAGCTGGGCACAGCACCAGACCTCATCCTCCCCACCTCAGGCAGGAGATTCTCAGTGGTCAGCAATAATCACCCAGCGCCCTCACAAACCAACCCCCAACTCTAGTTTGCAGCTTGCCACAGAGCCTCTCATTCACAATTCTACCACATCTGAGTAGACTATGCAAAATTAGTCCCTCCTCTAGATTTCTATGCCCACATCAGCTCTAGTTTGCTTTTTTTGCCCAACGTCTGAGTTTAGCTTTAACAGGGACCACAGAGCAGTGACGAATCAATACCCCAAAACATGTCAGTCTTCTGCGTCACTAATGCCCTCTTCTCGGTCCTGTGAGTCCTACATCCCTGCAAGAAACCCTGCTCCCTTTCTAGCCCTAAAGCTTCTGAGTGTTGGTGGCTATTTCTGTACGGTTAAATACAGCATGCTTGCAATAGTGTTTCAACCGGTCTCTTGGAAGACTTCAAAATAAGTCAAAACAATCAATAGAGACAAAGGGTTTCACCTCAACGTTCAGGTTAATTGAACTCCTCCCCCGCTCCCATTATTTTCATGTTACTTCAACAAATTAAGTGCAACAACCCCAGAAGCAGCAGCCGTTGTGAGGGGTTTGGGACTGAACTAGATTTCTTACCATGCCGCCGGAGAGCTACGCCAAAGACAGCTGGAAAAGAAAACAAGGGCATCTAAACAGAAGAATCTTGACAGTGAATCAAACAATAGAACTAAAAGACTGCACGATGAATAATAGCAGTTCTTCCATGGCAATTAGTTGGCTTGCCTGAAACCACAAAAAATACAAATTTGGAATACCAACATAACAGTTGTTCTCTAACAGGTAGTGACACCACGTTGCGTATAAGAGAGCCAGGACAGTTGGAGAAATGAGGATTTTCTTGTTGGCCCAGAAAATATGCAGATTTAACTCATTAAATTTTTGTCCATTAATTCCTAAATTTCCCAGCCCTCTAAGCTTTGGAGCTGTTATTGCGTTTGCAAATGCATCGGTGAAAGGCAGGACGCCAGCTCTCTCCCGCACAGTCCGGGTCCCGTTGCTATTTTTCCAAGTGCAAGGGCAGCAGAAATTGCCCTGGAGCCTGGCAGCAAATACTCATCTCAGACTCCAGTGGGAGAAAAGGAAGGAAGAAGCTCTGTTCAAATAAGCCACAAGACATTTCACCGGGTTTCTGCTTCACACTTCACAATTTCAAAACAATTAAAAAAGCCTCAGGTGCTCCAGAGCACCACTGGTCACACTGGATTAACAGGATTACTGGGCTACTGCCCTGAAACTGGACACGGCCAAAGCTCCCCGAGGCGTTTCCAAACGCTTTGGTGTGGGAGCGCCAGGCTCACAACAGCAGGGAAAGAGGAGAAATGGCCGACGAGTGAAAAATCCTTCCTTCCCTTCACAGCCTCCACAAGATACCAAGAGACAATTGGTTTTCCTGCTGAAAGGAAGCAGGTGGCAAAATTACAAATAGAACAGCAGCGCCAAGAGACTGGCAGAGGTAATTGAGGATTTTAAGGAGACAGCTAGATTTGCAATTTTCTCTCTTATTAGAGCCCCAGCTCCACATCTCCTCTCTCAGTTTCCGTGCATTCATTTGCTTTCTTCCTCGGTCAGCTTCTCTTCCTTCCTTTCCTCCTAAGTCTCAAACTGTAGGGCCGAATCTTTGCAATCAGGTGACAATAGAGTTATTATTAATACTCTCAAACAGCGTTATTATTTGGAGAACTGTGCTAGCACCGAGCTACTTGCATATGCCCTGAGTGATTATCGGGACGAGCAAGACAAGGGCCCATTTGTGTTTGGAAAGAATCGAGATAATAAAAAGTCATTTCACTTATCTCTATTTGACCCATAATCAAAGCAGTTTTGTAGAACAACGTGCACTGTTCATGGAAGGCCACGTTAAGCATGGGCAGTAATGTTTAGAAAGTAAAGGGCAGACTATCAATCTGCGTAAATCAGCATCAATCCATTGAAAACACCACAACTAAATCACCTTTTCGGAGCGAGGGCTATTACGAAAACCTGGCGAAAGGTTATGCCATTCAGAAAAAAACAACAAATGCCAAAGGACATGAAGGTGCACACAGAAGGCAGCGGTACGAGCTGGCGTCCCAAGCGCCAGGCTCCGTTCAAGCCCGTCTGGCAAATGGGAAGCAATCGCCTGGCGGGAGCTGAGGATGCTCATCAACCACTAACCTTTCATGCTACTCGGTCCTTATTGCACAACTTGATTTTTAGTTCTCCTCTTGGCTTTACACGTTAAGTTTATTTTCAGACCTTTACGAGCTTTATTTTTGGCCTTTGCAGCTCTTGCTCATACCTAACTCTGAGACGTCCCCTAGTTGGCTGTTGAGCCCTTTGTCACCATTCCCAGCCCCTTTTCTCTGGGCTGCCACCCTGCGATGCAGGAGACCCCCACGGGGGTCCTTGGCAGAAGCCGTTTAGCTCAGGTGGCTGTGGCTACATGAAATGGCCTGGCTCCTGCGTGCCTTCTCCCACAGGAGCTCTCGGCAGGACCGGCACGCAGTTCCATTGCTCCAGAGCCAACAGAGAGGGAAAGCAGAGAAGCAGGTTCACCAGCAGGACCAGCCTCGCCCGAGAAGGGCACGTTCTCAGTAGAAGCCCCAGCCAGTCATTCATCAGGGACGTACCTACACCAGACAGTGGGTCACAGCCCTGCTTATCGCTTCTCTGGGGGCGGCTGCTTCCTGGCACTCAGAGTGTTGGGTGACGGTGGCTCTTCACGGCTCCCTCTGATGGTGACTGTCCGTAAAGAAGCTTCACCAGGAAAAATAGAAATTAGGACAAAACTAGTCTGTAAAGCTTCTGAAACACATCTGGAGTGCGAGTCCCTGCAGCGCGACTCTGTAATGCTGCTACACATCCAACATCTTCACGCACGTACAGTCTCAGTGATAAAGTAATTGATCAAAGTAGAACTGATAAAACACAAGTCCAGAGTCAACACTAAAAAATTCATCCAAAGCCAAGCCTAGCTCTAACGCCCTCAGATCCACGCGTGCAACAAAACTAACTGCAGCCAGACTCTCCTTCCAATAACTCTCCTTTTCACTGTACGTACTTCACAGAGCGAGGCAGCTGCAGACATCCCCAGGGGCTGCCGTGCAAGAATGACACCGCAATGCCACTCTTAAATTTAACACCTACCATAATCCGGCGAAGTGAACACTACTGAGTTACAAGCTCGTTGCTTGACGTGACCAGTGCCCATTTTCCTCCTATAACCATCACAAAGTCATGGAGCAGATGGGCTCCATCCTTTGCTCCCAAACAACCTCTCTCCATCCCAAATCCAATTCCTCAAACACTCAGCTAACTTAAGGCAACTGTTCCAATCAGTACATGGAATTTAGAGCTCCCTGTTACCTTGGTTGCTCATCAAAAACCTCACAGCAATCTTGACAACGGTCCAGAGACCTCTATCGTCAACAGAAAATGTGACCCGATATGACACAGTGCTGGCACCAAATTTTCTCTTATTTCTGGTGTCATGGAAACACAAAGAAAAATACAATTCCTGAGACCTTGCATCCCTGAACACAGCTGCTAAATATAAGACTAACTGGAGTTTTAAAGAGAACCCAGTAACCTGTAAATCTGCGTTAAAATGAGCACATCCAATCACTCCATCCAGCAGCATCCACTCATCTTCCTCCAATAAGTCTTCAGTGGTCTAACAAATAATGCTGGTGTTCTGTCCTGCTTCTTTCCAGAAGGGAACCCCAAATCCTCCCCAAACCTTAACTCTTTTCCCAGGAGCGGTGCCTGCATCAAGCCCAGCTTAGAGGCTGTCAACCATTCTGGCACCAGCTGTCATCTGTGCCACACTTGCCTCAAAATTAATGCCCCCCTTGCCAGCAGCAGGGGATATGTGAAGATTCAGCCGGCACAAGGGTTTTGCTGGAGAACAGACAGGGCAGGTTCAGCGAGCGACCCGTGGGTGCCCCTCTTAGCGGTGGGCATGCCAGGGAGATGCTGGAAGTCCCAAGTAACAAAGCGGGAAAAGGGAGGATCTCCTGAGCCAACAAGGTTGTGCACGAGTCGTAGACTCTTGACCTGATTCCAGAAGGTGGCACAGAACAGAATTATCACCCCTGGGGAGAGAAGTCGCGTGATGCTACCACTAACTTCAGTAAGACCCTTCATCACTTCATTACTAATGACCCACGTTGCTGAATTTCACCCACCGAGAAACCAAAAAGAAGGAATCATCCTGTGGGACTGGGAGAAAGCAGATGGTGCCTCAAGCCAAAAGGGCTCTGTGGAACTGAAGAGATGAAAAAACAACTTGCTCAAATTCCTACCTTGCCCCAGTAGGTAAAGCTCCATCAGAGATAGGTCCAAGGATATAGAAGGCTGTTACAGTAGACACATGCTGAGCACACCCAAAGAGGAAGCGTATTCCCACTGTGACAAAAACAAGTGCTATTGATAGTAAGAACAAAGACTGCTTCTTAATGTGCCGGACACATAAATCCCAGTAACTTTACTTAAATACAATTCCTAAAGTTTTATCTCATGTAAAACACATACAAATGTTCTGAAGTCATTTTGCTCTTGAAAGCTTTCCACCCAGAGTCACCCTCCGGACAGACGTGGTAGTCAGGCAAGCCGTAATGCAAACTCTGCTGCTACTGAATCCTTCATCTGTAAATGAGCAGCCTCTACCAACATGCAAAGAGCAGGGCAGCTCTGCTCTCAGTGTCTCCATCAGGTTTCTTTCACAGCTGCTCTTTTGGATGCCTTTAAATCTGCCTCCAGGCAGTGGTCTGGAACAAGCTGTACTGTACCACGAGCTTTAGACACTCTGAAAGCTTTTTTCGGTTCTCAACTGTAGGCAGGGAAGGGAAAAAGGCAGAGAAACTGCAAAGGCAAGTTGTGAGGTGAGCGAGACGCAAAAGGAAGAGGAGACGAGACAAAGGCTTGTCTAGGGGGTCACAAAGTCCCACTGAATGTTTTTGAGGTTCTCGACCCCATTAAAATACCAAAACTACAAAAATTTACACAACCAAAGGCTCTGACTATCCCTTTGTTTCTGAATGGCAAACATGGACAATATACCATACCTACAGTTATTGACTTAACGAAGGAAGCATGCTTCTCTGTACAGCTATTCCAACAGTATTAAACACAAAGTTAACTTTGTCCTATGCCTCTTCATTTCCACCATTTTCCAGAAGACACATGTAGGACCAAATCACAGTTTTAAAAATGTCATCTTCACATTGAACTAATCTTAAGCAGAAAGGAAAATATAAACATATCCAGTAAAAGCTTCTCCCCCAGTTAACCCATACCATTGTTAGATCCAGATGCCATTTCAGTGCAGCTGGGGCAGGGAGGATGTCAGGTTTTGCCGATCAAACACCAAAGTACTTGGCATCCTTGTGCCAACTTAAATCATTTTTCCTGTCCTAAAAGAGAAGGGAAAAAGAAAACTAACATTAAGCACACTGTGGAAGTTCCTGGGTTTGACACTTTTGGTCTGATTTCTCACTATAGGGTGGGTTTTTTTCCCCATAAAAAATTAGAGACAACAGCCTAAATAAAAGCGCCCTATTTCAACGTTTGGATTCCTACCTCTTTCAGGCAGAAAACGTATGCTCAATTTTATTATTGTATTTTCAGCCTAATGTTAACAGAACTATTTTCATTATATACCCCACCTTGTCAGTTAGTCAGTCCTTTGCCATTTTACTTTGGAGAAAGTCACAGATATGGAATACGCTGGGCCACATGAAACCCTTCAGAACTGAGCCAGAACCAAACCGAAACAGGAGCATCTCCCGGGTCAGTGCCGGGGCAGCAGGTTGCACCCATCTCAGCTGTCACAAACCAGGGAAGACAAAAATCAATGAGAAAAACACCAGTCAAAAACTCTCCCTCTGGTAAGAGATGACAAAAGCTCTCTGCAAACGCCTTCAAGTCCTTTAAATACAGTGTCATCACAGGGATGCTGAGCCTGGACAGGACCTATAGGGAGCTTTCTAAATGCAAAATCAAAATGACCTTTCCTGTTAGAAAAGGAGTGGTCACGATCAGAAATTTTGGACAAGTTTAATAACATCTCTTTTGTATGATAACCACAGGCTACGCACATCTCTCCCGCCCGGCTGATAACAGGCAGGACGACTAAAGGAAACGCAGGTCAACTCAGCCAGTTATTTGCACTGATTTCCTGAAGAGTTCTCTGCAGTTGGGTGCTCTTTGCACTTTTCCCCTCATTGAATTGATTCATCACTGGATTGTGATCAAATTAGCTATTATACCGCAGTAGTTCTTTGCTTCTCTCAAAAAAGGATGGCACAAAGGCCCACCAACAACGAACAACATGATTTATCAAAGCAAGGCCAGGGATCACAGCCTGAATCCATGTTCTCAAAGCATCACCTAACTAATGGAACCAGACAAGAAGTACATGCTTGCTTTCTTCTTACACAAACACAGGGCAAATGGGAAGAAACAATAGCTTTCCATTAATATTTTCCAACTCTCATACTTCACCTTATATTATACATCTCTTGCTGGTTGTATCTAATAATAGAGGGGCCTGAGATTTTTAGTGGACCACACCATTCATTTGAAAAAAAAGAAATATAACCCACCCCCCATCTCCAGAATGAGTTACAAACCAGAAAGGAAGCAGTAAGCTGTGAAAACACTGGCTTGTAAACACCTTTAATTCTGGGAACCATGTCAGACTTGAGTGAGGACATGAACTGCAAGAGGATTATCTGTGTGCCTTGCTGCTTCAGAATTAAGCCTTAAGTGTAATACCCATTAAAAACAGCAAAAAAAGGAACCACAGGGGCAAGCAGAACATTTCCATCCTTACATGCTTTCCCTCAGTGTTTAAGGGGTGGTCCAAGTCCTAACCTCTTACCATAAGGAGAGAGGTGAGCAAGTCCTACACCAACCCCTCTGAGAGCCAGTGCTTTTGTTCAGTGCTAGAGTTCACTGCAGCACGGTTTCTCCACACACACAGATCAGATGAGGTGATTCTCACTCTACCACAGAGCAGACAATAATGTCTGACCACCCTTTAGCTGTCATTTATAAAACCATGACTATTTCTTCTTAGCTCTTGCTTCTTGTGAAGTGTTTCAACTACAGACTGTTGGCTAGTGAATGAAACCCTCCTCCCTTCTAGTGTTCTTCTCACAGTGGGCCTTCAGCTTGTCTACTACTAGTTAAAAACTCTCCCTCCTTAGCCCTTTACATACAAGGCAAGAAATGACCTTAAGCCCTTTTCCTAAATAGGCTTGCAATAACAGTAACTAGTCTTTTATGTAATAGGAATCTTATGCAGATCCCCTGCATGGATACACTTCCTCTCCAGTAAGTAGGAGGGCTTACAGTGTAATTTTTTTTTTTTGACCAAAACCAACTGAACTGAAAACAAAGGGGGTGCAGGAGAAGAGGTTAGAGTAATTGACAGAGAGGAACAGATAGCTTTATTGCATAATGAAAGAGAAAAAGAAATCACACCATGAACACTGTTCATTGACTTTATTGAGCTGCAACACGAAGGTGTCCATCACAGTGGGCAACTGCAAGAGTTGAACTACAGAAAAAGCACCTGAGGCTTGGAAGAGTAAAGTCTCAGGTTATGGAGGCAGGGGACCACATTTGGAAAAAATTGGAAAGGAGTCATGCATCAGAGGTAACAGTCTGCAACAACAAGTCCTGCTCAACCAGCAAGTGAGTTTGGACAATACCAAGGGGTAGGATTTTTCCATCTCTTACTCAAATATCATCGAGGGCTGAAGTTAACCACCAAGGTCCTCCATCACCACCACCCCCTGCCCCTATCCCATCAATGAGGGCCCTCTACTCAATCTTTTACCAAATCTAACCAACTCATGCCCATCAGACCACCACACTGGAGAACAAGCCATCAGCAGCAACAACGAGCAGACAGAACCGGACCAACCCTCTGCAGAACAAACACCAAGAAGCAACCACTCTGCTTGGTACAGTCAAGGCTATTTTCTTCATCTTAATTCTTTCACAAGGGAACTTTCAAACAAGTCTATCCAAGGGGAAATCATCTCCCAGCACAGAGCCTCCAAATAAATTTCAACTACACAAAGTCCTATTTCCACTTCTAAGAACATCTTAAGAAAGGACCTAGAAAATACAAGTGTGATCAGACAATTACTTGGAGACCCCAGCAACTGAGGCTGATGTTGTAAAGAAAAAGGGCAGTAAACAGTTTCAGCAGCTTGTCACTTGATCCTTCAGCAAGTGGAGCTCTCCTGGAATTTCAGGCCAAAGCACATCTCTTACCAGCTAAAGAGGTCAACAAACAAACAGGTAGTCCAAAAATTGTTTCCTTTGTACTTGCTTAAACAGACCCACCAGGAGGAACTGGAACCAAAGGTTAGACCTAAAAAACTGCCTTCCTGCCCCCTGCTCCCTGCACATTTCCTTCCCCAGGTAGAATGTGTAGCATTCACCAGAGGCAGGAAAACTGCCTTGCAACTCCCTACAAAACTCACCTTAATAAAGATGTCAAGGCCCAGCAGCCCTTGCTCTTTGTGTTTCTGCTTACATGTCTTTTACTGCTGCTTTTATTCTGCAGGTTCTTTTCTGCCAAGCTCATTTCTGTATCTTTTTCACCTTGAAAAATCTTCTAGCAAAGTTGAGTTTTGTTAACTGTAACCACCATCCAGAGAAACAGAAATGATCCTAAACCATTAGATGTTTAATACAAAGTAGGTCTGATCTGTATAAAGAACGCCCACAAGATAAACAGGGGTTACTTCCCCAAGACTTGTAATTTGCAACAGGACTCCCATGTTTGAGGACTTAACAGTTACATTTGCTAATATTTTTAAACATAACTCATGTGAGTAAGGCTGGTTTAGGGGAGAGAGGTTAGCTCCTTGGCCTTTCAGGAAGAGCACAATGACCCCAGTGACCAGCTGAGTTTACTGTTCCTCCACACACGTCCCAGAGAAGAACACAAAGAATATGAAGGCTAAGTGCCTCAAAGCCAGCCTCCCCCACTGCTCCATCTCAGACTACAGAGCTCAAACTAGCTCTCAGAAGTGAAGCATGAAAAAAGCTTGGTGGAATCCTACTCTGTCAACCAACTCACTCAGTCCAGACTCATTCCTCCCCTCCCAGAGACTGCGTGTTCATGGGCAAGGTGGCAGCAGCAGCGACCAGCAGTCAGATCACACTTGTAGGCATGAAAAGCAAAGTTTTCTTGAACTCCAGTGTATTCAGCTGGAAACAGAAGCCGGGTACACTTACAGACCTGTGAGATGCCAAGAGATGCACACTCCCATACCGCCTCAGAGGGAGGGCCACAGAGTGCCCAATGAAGACACAGCCAGGCAGGAGCGAACCACCCCTCTCCACTGCAGAGGTAACTTCTGAGCCATCCCTCTGGTGACAGCGACACAGCAGCCCCGTCCCCACCGAGGAGCAGGTTGGCAAGGCCATGAACTGTAAAACCATCCTGCTGCAGCCTGTGCACCTTATGCAGAAGAGGTAACCTTGACAGGCAGGCTGACATTAGAGGAGGGACTCTCATTCAGGACAGAAATACTATGACAAACACAATACAGAATTATTTTGACTGGATACAAGGAGAGCAAAAAGGCAGTGGTGTCATGTATTCTTGTAGGGATGCCTCTGTTTTGGCATGACAATTGTTTAATAGACTAAGAATTTATGGTTTTCTGGTGTTTCTGAAGTCATTGGTTAATACCAAATTATTTCTCTGTAGCCAAAGCCTTTTTGTCTCCCTCAGAAGGGCACATTCACATGCAGTTATTTAACTGTACTACACTCACACAGTTTGCCAGTGCTACACTTGCCATCCTCCTTTTCCCCAAGTAGAACCCTTACAAACTGCTCCAAGCCTTTGCATCCAGTTTTCTATTTTCTATCCAAGTTGGCCTATTTTACTGTCCTTTCAGGAAGGGCAATACATTCACTTGAGCAGTAGGGCCTGTTGTGCAAGCTCAGCACGCCATAGAGTGAAAAGGATTACTCAATTGTCTTTTTGAAGCCACAACATCCCTGGCCTTGCTTTTCCATTAAGTATTTTGCTACCTGTGCAACTAAGGCCCCTCCAGTGCTTTGCAAGCATCAGCCAGGGAATCCAAAGTAATCACCCTGCCAGTAAGGGCTGTCTGTGCAACACAAAGAAGATTCCAAGCCTGTCTCTGTTAACACTTCACTTCTGAAAACAGGTCAAGCTGCATGAGATTGATGGAGTAAGAGGAAACTGTCAGGCAGACCAGAAGCATCACTTAAGCACAGCCATGCACAGCCCGGGTGAAGACTCTGCCTTGGGGAGAGGTTACAGAGCTAAGAAATTGCTTCCGTCACAGAACACATTATAAACCCTGCATCCCCCCCGTCATCTGCCCTCGCAGGAAGGAATACTACTTTTAGGAACACCACCAATCATCCATAAGGCATCGCTGGAACTGAATCTCCAGTACAAGTTGAGAGAAGGGGTTAACAAAACCATGAACTTACAGGTCAATTAAGAGCACCTATTCCTCCAACAGCAGCTCAAGGAAAATACTGACTAAACACCTCATCAGGACTACATTGAAAAAATGCTAACACCTTTAGAAGCACTTCATTTTTGAATTATTTTTTTTTTTAAAGAAAACCAAAGAACTTTTTCAGACACATGGGAAAAGTCCATCCCATTTGATTTTAACAAATGATTCTGGGAGTTGTTTCCAGCCTCCTGATGCTCATTTCTCAACTTGCACAGAGCTGCTAGCCTTAGAGGTAGTTCTACAAAGAAGTAGAAGTAGGTTGCCTGCAACTTGTCCTTTCATCAGTTGTGAACATCAATAACATACCACTCCATGTATGCCTTTTTAAGTTCAAGTTTCATGCCTACTGATGAAAGACTAGATGCAGTGATACCAAAAGCTAAATTCCAAGCTAATGCAACCCTTGACACTATATGCCAAATATCTAATGTGTAACAAACAAGCCCCTGTGCTTATCCAAATAGAAAATGAAATACTCCTCTAAATCCTAAGCCCCCACAGTGTAAACATTAACATTTCTTGAGTGAACAGCAACTTACACAGCATGTCTGTGACAAGACAGACAGCACACAGCCATGAGCTGCTGCCTTGGGGCTGTATTTGCACCAGAAGGCCACCAGGATCACCCTGAGAAGGCCAGGGAGCCCACACATGAGCTACCAGCAGTGCAGGGCACCATCCTTCCCTCTAATCCAGACACATCCTGGTGGCACTAACTACCTCTGCTATTAAGCTTACCCTTCAGCCACCCCTCTGGGTTCTGATGACAGTGACACAAATTAAGCAGCAGGTTATCCCAAGCTATCAGTCTTCAACCTTTTGCCAGAAAAAATATGGTGTAGGCAGCATCTTCCCCTTCTCCCTGGGCACTTTGGGCTATCTGCACACACTTAAGTCATGCCTTGCTCCTCAGTTACCTCCCAGCACACAACATGCAAAAACACACCGTAAAATGGGATTATTAGATGCTGTTTCCTGGCTCTTTCAAACTCCCAAAGTTGTTTTGCCCAGCTCCAAAATTTTCATTTGACTATTTTAGAGTTGTTCATTGCCCCAGGGTTTCCAGTGTCACTCTGTGCCCCTTCCTTATCAGCCCGCTACTCTGCACTGCTTCATCTATCTTGTCTTCCCAGGGCTCTGCTGTCACACCAGAGTCATCTTGTGCACTACAGCATTAACAAGAACCAACAATATTTCCCTCTACACAGGAGCAAAACACTTGGCTGCCATCTAGCTAAAAATGTGTTACACTTAGGCTATAGAATGGTCAAGTCAAAGTTCATCAGCTTAGGCAACAGCACCCACTCATTAGAAAATCCTACAGTTTCTTTGGCTTGTCACAATTGACCCGAAACCAGCTCCGCAGACCAAGAGAAGGCAGAACAGAGAGGTGACACATGTCAGCACTGAAGCCTTGCAAAGTCTGTACTAGGTCAGTGGCCTCTTACTCACACCAATGGCATCAATCAAGCCACCACTCTACAAGGCTGTCAGCATCTAGAGCACTCAAGTTCTCCCTGCCACCTCTATTCTCTTGCCTGGGAAACACTCTTTCCAGATGCCTGCACTCCCCAAAAATTAAGAAAATTAATCAAGTTTCACCTGGGTCTTCCTGGTTCTGGGCAGCTCCCCTACTCCATCAAGTGGATGCAAAATGGAGGAGCTGTGTCTGTAGCAAAAGGAGGTGACACTGATACAACAAGGGGACTCACCAACACTGAGACATCTCAGGGCTATGCTCTTCTGGTTGCAGTGCAAGAAACATTCCAGCAGGCACGCTTTTCCACTAAAAGGAAACAAAAAGTGATAAAAAAATTAAAACTAGGAATAACTGTCAGAAGTACGAAGGACTCTTGATCCCAGACAGTACTACTGCAGGACATGAAGCTGGAGAGAAGACCCCAATAATACATTCCTTTCATCTGCAAGGTGGAGGCCACCAGGGAGCTGCAGACCTCATGCAGCATCCCAGGACCTGACTGCAACCTCTGATCTGATCAGCAAACTTCTGGATTAAGCACAACCTGCTCTAATGCAACAGCCAGTGAACAAAGACCCAGAGGTGGAGGCCAGTCCCAAACTGTAACCTGGGCGCCACCCCACCAAAAGTCTCCAGCTGCTGCACAGACAGGACCCAAAACTGCATGCAGCACAGCAAGCCTTTGTTCTGGTCCAGCTGCTCATTTCCTGTCACAGCCAAGGATCCAAACACAAGTGCCTTTAACCCACAACTCCCCTCTGCCCTGAACCATTGTACACTACAGAGGCACATTGCCACCTATGGGTTAAGGAGCCATAAACCCCTAGCACCAAGATCAAGTTTGTCCACCCACCTATTCCTACACCAAGACCATCCCAAACAGGAGGTACATTTGTCCCACTCTCCCAACACCAAGGCATCCTCACTTCAGCATCCAGTTCAGGCAACATCATTTTAGCCCTGGACCGCAAAGCAAGAGATGGACAAGAAACACCTAAAAATCCTCCCTGCCTCAGGGGTCTCCAGGCCTGGGAGAAAGCCCTTCCCACCACCCTCTCTGCATCTCCCCTCCCTGGCCCTGCTTCCATTTTCCTAAGGGTTTAATCTCAAGCAGAACTTCATTTCTGTTCAGTGCAGACATCTGCTGGTCAAGCTGGTCATGGCAACTTCACAACAGTAGGGCTGTCAGACTGGTGTTCACCGCCTGCCTGACTAACAGCTAGCCCAGATGGCCAGCTCATCTCAGCAGGGATGCAGAGTCCTTTCCCCTTACAGTGGAACTAGTGGCAGAAAAAACAGGCACTAATTATGCGTTGCCTAATCTTTCTCTTTCTACCTTCACTCATTTCTTCTCTTTCTCAAGCTTCAGGGACTTGCAGGTCCTGGGCCTCCAGGAAATTAAGCACTGAGTGGGTGGTTATACCCCGACTGAGTTACTCCTGTAAAGGCCTATCCAAGCCAGGAGAAAACAGGCTGGGATTTCATCTGCATACCCAACAGCCCATCCCCAAGCACCATGAGCTTCATACATGCTCTGTGTTGCAATTAACACCCCCAGTCAATCCTGCCTGCTAAAGCAAAGCAGTTTTCTTCCTCCTACTGCTAAGAGAGGAAAATGAGCTGGCAGAAAGTGCTGCTTCCAGCTGACCTGGCCCTCGTGGGCAGCTGCAGTCCCCAAAAAGCATCATTCATAATGCCTTACTCTATTCCTATCAGCTACTGTGAGCCCTGCAGTACTAGGAGTTAAAAAGCTACATTTACATCAGCAAAAGAGGTCTTTAGCTGGTACAATTAACTGAATTAACAGCTAGATCCTGAAATGTGTTTCTAAATCCACAAAAACCTAAAGCAAAAGGGGCTCTGACCACACTGGGGTTCAGCCTACTTCAAGCCCAGGTTACCTGAACTACTGGGAAATGGTCTTCAGTCTGGCCTTTGACTGCTGCCCCCCAACACTTTGTGCTCTCCAGAACAGCCATCATTTCTGGCCAGGTCAGGATGAAGGGAAAGGATCCTAGACCCTACTTGGGAATCCCTAGTCCCGCTGCCAGTGACCAATGACATTACCAATGTATGCAGCAGTCACCTCATGTTATGAGACACTGAGTGAATGACCTCACTGCACACAGACAAGCACAGAAAGCTCCAACACCCAGACATTACATTGACATTAGCCTTAGCACTTATGGATATAATTGAGAGAACCCAGACAGCAGGGAAAAGTACAAAATTACTCCATTTATCTCTAAGTGTTTTTTCAAGTGGGACACAATTTCATTATAACCTTGAGGGCTTCAAGAAAAAAAACAAGCTACCAACCAAGATGCCAACTGTACTACCCTCCTGTCTGTCAGAACCACTCCCAAGCAGGTTTTCTGTGGTAACTTGCAATGTTTGGCATTTCAGAAGCTACACACCTCTAAAGCAGTCACTCAGGAAGATGAAGGCTATCACCTGTGTTCGCCTGAAGGTCTCCAATTTGTACTTTCAGCACCATTTAAAGCATTTTAAATCACAAGGAGGTTACTTGGTGACAGAACAGCATTGGATGAAGAACACCAAGAGACTCCCCAGAAAATATTCTCTAGGGACTATGCATTCCCATCACTTCACCATCTTTAGCATCCCCTCTGATTTTTTTTACTTTTATTTCAAGCATTTCCATCAGAAAAAATGCTGTTCCTTTGACTGCTATCATCAGAAGCAAAGCACCAAGTTGATTTTTACCACCTGCAAATAGGTGATACTTAGAAAGGACAGCTGCTTTACCAGAAAAAAAATCAATAATATCATGATGATCAGACATCTTGATCTGCTTGTGTTTCATTTTTTTAAATTTCCACCCATAAAAAGGAGTCTAAACCCTCAAAAAACACCAGAGTGTCCTCCATGAGCATATATGCAAGATCAATGATGCTCCTTTAAAGGAAGCTGAGCTCCTGAACTCCTGTTCCAAACACAAAATCAAACACGATAAACATTCCTAATTTAAGATAAGCTTGAGTGCATTTTTCATGAAGAGAAATGTTACCAGTTTGCTTTAGATGGTTTTGTGATAAACAGAAGGTGTTATTTGGACAGGCCTAGGATAACCACCTTACCTTTCTCCTTACCCTTGGAAGTGTAACCCCACGTACCACAGAATTTCACCTCCACTGAGCCATGATGCTCTCTACACCCCCGGGATCAGAACATCTCCTGAAATTCTGGCTCCCCATATTGTACAGCACTCACAGCCCAGATCCACAGTGAAACACCACAGCAAAGGAAGAATAAGAGAGTGAAATACAGTAAAAATTCACACAGCTAGCTTAGATCCAAAAGCCAAATCACTGACAGCTACACACAAGACAAATCTTACCTGACAAACAAGGAGAAGCAGCTCCCAGCCTTTTTGGTTTATTTTTCAGCTAGAGTGCTTAGCAAGTGGATGATGGACTCACTCTCAGCCACACCCTGTTTGAAACACACACACAATTTTACAAGTCTTGAAGCAGCCCACTGGAAGACAGACAGTTTTTCTGTGTGAGAACAAACACTGTGTTGTGTCCAAGAATTTACTACAATTCCTGTTACCTGAATTATCCAGGTATTAGATAAATGTTCAAAACCAAACCTGTGACATTAAATGAGTCATCTCAGGCAGAGCTGGTCAAGGCTAAGAAGCTGTCCTGGTTTAAGGTGAAGCAGAACCACCTTTCTGTTCAGTAATTTTATTTCTTAGCTAGGCCTCTTCTAACTCTCTGAAATTAACAGCATGTTATGTCTAAAACAGTTCCTTCAGAGTGGTAAAACAGTTTGTGCCAAGGAATGATATGCAGAGAGGCTCTTGATTATGCTTATTGCTATAACAACCAAGGCCAGCTAATTTCTTTATTTGCCCCATGGGAGGGTCAGAAACAGAAGAGCCCAGAGGGGTCCCACCTGCAGGGAGGGGCAGACAGGACAGGTGACCAAAAATTGACAGACAGGAGTATTCCATCCCATCCACCCCATGCTCAGTATAAAAGCTGAGGGATCAAAGGGTCAACTCTCTCTCTTCAATGGCCAACAGTCAAGCAGGACCCTGTCTGTTCATCTGCCTTTGATCCCAATCCCTGTGTTCCTGACTCCAACTCTGGAACCCAGTTCCCACCCATCACGGAGTCCAGTCTGGGACTTACCCAGTGCCTGCCAGTGACACCATCCTGGGAGCTTAATATGGTTTCATAGCTACTGTACCTATTCCATTATTTTCCTTTTCCTCTTACTATTTACATTTCATTAAAGTAGTTCAGTTTCATCCAAACTCTTCAATCTCTTGAACTCTCTTCCTCCTCTCCATGCACAAGAGGCTGGGGGGGAGCATCTGTCACAGGCCATTGGCCAAAACCACAACAGAAGCTCTGACACAAGCTCTGTACAGCACATGGATGAAACCAGTCATTCTAACCCAACACCCTTCTGCATCAGCTGTTGCAGTCAAAGGGGGAGTTCCAGGAACACCCTCAGGAAACAAGGAAACAGCTCTGCACACCATGTGACACACAGACACTGTGACACTGCTCAGGGAGGAGAAAGCCAGCTGCAAGTGTTGCACCCAATACCTTTGTTTTACTGCACATCATTATGAATCTGTGTTTACACCTACCTACTAAAGAGATTTCTATCTTAGAGGACTCAGGAAGCATAACTGCATCTTACCTCCTCCCCAGCCAGCTGACCCAGAGAAGGTTCAGGCAGACACTGAAGCCAAAACCTAACTGGAACTCCTGCACCAACAGGCAGAACTAGTGGGTAAAGGTACCCCCAAAAGTGAGGCTGCTCAGGGCACCTATTAGTGCCCTCATTCCCCTGGCACACTCCCAAGCTCCTCTGCCTCCTCTGCTGACACCCAGTGCAGGAACCAGCAGCCCCACAAAGTCTGCTACACCAGCTCACTCAACAGAAGCCCATCAAAAGCCCCCTCATGGGACCCCCTGAAGAGAAGGCAGCTTTCATTCTATCCTGAGATGAAGGGGAGAAGAACCCTCAGAAAAACATCTCTTCATGCCTCACAGCACCTGCTGCTAGACAGAGACAAGAGAGCCCCAGCTCCATCCTACCTTGACATGGCCAATCCACTTCCACCAGGTAAGAACAGCTCACACTCCAGCTACTACCTTAAACAACAAACAAACTATTTAGTATTACACCTCAGAGGTACTGCACAGTCCACACCAGGTGTCCTAACCAATTAGGAAGAGATCATGGTTTAATGAAGTGTTTTGGAAACACTCTGCCATCAGGGTGGTTCTGAAGAGTGTTGATGGATGTGGTGACAGGGGCTTTATTAAAATAAAACCAATCTAAGTGCTTATAACACATTTCATTGTATTATTTTTTCAAGCATTTACATTTTTAGGACAATTAGTGTTAAAACCAGCTTTAACACAATGCACAAGTTCTGTTCCCTGCTGTGCCACCAAACCTAAAAAACAGCTTGGATGTTATCATCTACCAACAGTAAAGACAACCCTAATTTATGAAGTTATTGCTACAGATGAACGAAGACAAACAGTCAGTGAAATTAAAGCAAGATAACCCCCATGCCACCTGCCACACACCAAACAAAACCCAATTCCTCCTTGAGAATAGGAGCCTGGCTCTTAACAATGACAACCTGAAGACTTTGCACACTCATAACTTACAGAAAAGCTTACCAAGGAAATTATTTCCCTGCCAACAGCAGCTACACTCAGCATACAACCTCCCCAAAAGGAAGGCCGCAACCACATATAGCACAACAGATTTCACAAAATCACACACACAGTAACTCCCATGCCCAAATATCATGGTCTGAGGAACCCACAGCTTATTTTCATTCAGACAATTATTCCACCACCCAGTGACCCCTCCCCACCCAGGAAGGAGAATCAGGCAAAAAGCAGAAGGAAGCCAGAGAGCTGAAAGATGAACAGATTCATTGGAATAAGATTTGATAATTAACAGTAGTAATACTGAAGAACCACTATTGATCACAACACCCAAACCAAGTACACAAGAACTATACTCAGCCCTTGCCATCAGCAGGCAGCTGTGCACTCCCAGCAGGGGACAGCCAGTGTGGGGCACTGAGTGCTGCAGCTCCTGGAGACAAGGAAGGGCTCAAAGGCCCAGCACTGGGGCAACAAGCTGTCAGGAGGGCAGCCATTGCTGCAGGGAGAGCACTCCTCAGCAAACTGGGGTTTTTTTTCTATTAAAAGTGATGCCCCTGGTATGAGCGAAATCCTCTCGGCCAGCCTAGGTCCAGCCCCTGGGTCTCCCTCCACCTGGCAACACTCAAAAACACTAAGACCATGAAACCCACATACAATAGCCAGCTACAAAGTAAAGGGTTTCACAAACCCAGATGCTGCAGTACCCTATAAGTGCAGTTTTCCCAAGCATTAGGGGAGAAATGAGTCCTGTGCTGCTCAAACCAGGACACCAACTATGACTGGAAAGTGAAGCATAGTAAGGGTGAGACTTCAATTAAGGCCCCCCCAAAACTTAATTAAGTCAAATTTAAAACAGTCCTTACCTTCATAAGCCTGCCCACAGAGAGCCTTTAGGAGGAGGAAGCAAACCCTTCCCAGGGAAGGGCCCCCGAGAGCAAACACCCCCTCAGCCAGTCACGGCCCCACCCGGGCCCCCCCTGTCCCGGGCACGTCGCTGGCTCTGACACAGCACCAGCCACTAAACACGGAGAAGAGAAACTACAAACTACCCCCTCACCGCACCCAGGCCGCCGCGAAACCCCCCCACGCCCCAACACACACGCGCCTCCCGCCGCCCGCCCTTATCTACTCCCGCCGGCCTAGCGATTGGTGGTTCCCGTGTGACGTTCGCGGCGCGGATTGGACAGCGGGCGCGAGGCCCCACCCGCGTCCCCGCCCCCGCCAGGTGCACGCGGACCCAGCCGAGGCTACAAGAAGCCCCGGGCGAGGCAGGCGCCGCTGCAGTACCGGACACCGCCGCCAGGGGGCGCGAGAGCGGAGCGCAGCGGGCGGGGCCCAGCGGAGCGGGACGGCGGGAGCAGGTGAGGGCGCGGGGGCGCCAGGGGGGTCCCCTCTGACTGGGGTGGGGGTGGTTCTGAGTGGGGAGGGGGGTTTCTGAGTGGAGTGGGGGTGTCTCTGAGTGGAGGGGGGACCCCCCTGACTGGAGAGGGGGGTCTCTGACTGGTGGGGGGTTTCTGACTGGAATGGGGGGGTGTCTCTGACTGGAGGGGGGCTCCTCGACTGAAGGGGGGCGCCCTGACTGTAATGGGGGGTCTCTGACTGGAGTGGGGGGTCCCTGCTGGGCTCAGGGCCCGTCTCCGGGCGACCTGGGGGCCCTGCCGTGCCCCAGGCGAGCCCCGGGCCCTGCCGCGGTGAGGAGGGACCGGGCCCGGTCAGGGCCGGGGGGGGTGGTTGGGCCCGGCCGCGGCTCCTGCGGGGTGTCTGTGCCCGTTCGGGGTCTGAGGGGTGCCCGGGGTGGGGGTGTTTGTTCCCCCTGGGTTGGGGTGCCGGGGCCCGGCTGGGCTGTGTGGGCGGTGGGGCCCGGGGTGGGGGGTGTTTGGGCCCCCCCGTTGGGGCGGTGGGAGGTCAGCTCTATCCCGGAGCAGCCCCGGGGGGCTCGGCCGGGGGTGCGGGGTCCCCGTGCACAGGGGGGGACCCTGGGTGCCAGGCCCGTGGGGTGGCTGTGGGTGACCCGTCCCCTGGGAACACCCCCGGGGGGTCAGCGGGGGGGCCTGTGTCTGTGTTCTGGGGGCGTCCCCAACCTGCACAGGGGGACATAACACCTCTCTCTGCGCTGTGCCGCATTTTGGGGGGGTCGGTACTGACTTTGTGTGGGCTTTGGGGTGGGGGCCGTGGCCGGGAGGGCTCTTGGGGGCTGGGGGACATGGGTGGGCAATGCTGGGAGCTGTGTCTGAGGTCTCCTTTGGTGGAGTTAACGCATTTTTGGTGCAGGTTTTATGGTCCCCGTGTAATGCAAGCACTGCTGGTATTTGCTAGGATCCCAAAATGAGCCATTTTACATGGCTAGCTCTGGACTGCACCCGTTTCCAGGCCAGGATGGTTTGGGCTGCGCAGACGGGGCGTTCCGGGGACACCAGGGCATGGTCTTGGCAGCCAAATGCGCAGACCAGATGGCTGATGGACTCAGAATTTCCAGGGATTCTCCAAAGAGAGGAAGCAGAGGTGCTGGATACTGCCCTAATCCCAGTGAGTACCAGGAGGCATGAGGAGAGGCACCAACAGCTGGAGGCACCTGAATTGGCTCCACCTGTGTGCTGCTGCCTGGCTTTGTCCACAGTTTCTTCTGCTTCTAAGTTTCAGGTATTGGCTGTTACTTTGAAGAATGTTTTTTGTTCCTTCCTGCAAAACCCCAAGAGCTGCAGCTGTTTCCCAGCAGGGCCGAGGCTGGGGGGTATCATGTCCCCTGTGCTGCTGGCAGCAGCAGGGCTGGGACCAGAACTGCTGTGGCATTCCTGCAGGTCACCTGCACCAGAGGAGCGTTTCCTTCAGGCGAAGAGGAAAGTCGGGAACCTGAATTTTAGGAAGTGTCCTGCTTTATGCGACACAGGGTTAATTTATCTTTCAGTAATTTTACTTTTGAGTAACTTCTCTTCTAATACTTGGGGAAACTGCATGTCTAGAAGACTCTGTTGTCTGAATTTGTGAAAATGTTTGCTTTATAGCCAGCTATGGTGTGCATGTTTCAAGGTCTCTTTATAGCCAGCTATGGTGTGCATGTTTCAAGGTCTCAGTGTTTTCGAGCTTGCCAGGTGCAGGGATGAGGAGGAGCAAGACCCAGGCACTGGACCCAGGCTGGCCAACAGACTTGTTTCATACCATGAACATCACATTCAATATAAATTAGGAAGTTTGCTGAGAAGTCTTTCTCTTCCTGGATGTCTGCCATCCTGAGAACTCCTTGCCCCGGTGCCGGACCCCTGAGCCCTTCCCTTCCTCCCGAAGCTACAGCGCTGGCAGTGTCCCACATTGGCTGTCCCCACGGGGAGTGCACGGCTTCCTGCTGATGGAATGGGGTGAGTATAATCCTTGTATGTTTTATATTTGTATTGGGATCAATATTCGTTCTTTAGTATTATTAATGGTAATTAATCTTATTTGATTAAATCTGTTTATATTTGTCCTGGTTTGAGGTAAAACAGACCCAATGTGCTGTTCAGTAATTTTACCTTTTACCTGAGCCTCTTCTATTAACAGCAGATTATGGAGGCAGTGTTTGTTCTCAGTGATAAGACCTGATTATTTGTAATTTATGCCTAGCAATGGTACGCAGAGAGGCTCCTGCTTATACTTGTTGCTGTAACAACCCAAATCAGCTACCTTTGTTATTTGCCCCGTTGGAGGGTTGTAAGTGGAAAAACATAGAGGGGTCGCACCTGCGGGGAGGAGCGGACAGGAGAAGTGACCCAGAACTGACCGACGGGGTATTCCATCCCATGGGCATCACGCTCGGTATAAAAGCTTAGGGATCAAAGGGTCAGCTCTTTCTTCAGTGGCCGGCATCCGAGGAGGACTCTGTTCGTCTGCCTTTGATCCCGATCCATGGGTTCCTGACTCCAGATACGGAATCCAGCTTCCATCCGTTCCATCAGTCTGGGACTTCCTCAGTGCCCGTTGGTGACGCGATCGTCATCCTGGGACCTCAATATGGTTTTAAATATATATGTATATATTTCATTATTTTTAAATTATTATTTTATTAATTTATTATTATTATTTTCATTAAAGCAGTTTAGTTTTTTTTCTAAACTCCTAAGTCTCTGTCTCCCTCCTCTCCTTAGAGAGAGGGGGAGATCATCTGTCGTTCCCTTCAGCGGCCAGTCCGGCCCAAACCACGACAGATTGATTGGTGCCCAAGGTGGGGCTCAACCAGGGCTCTGACAGATTGCCTCAATAGTTTGAGTTCCAGCTTGCCCAGAGATGGAAACAGGCAGCTCACATCCTATTGGTTTTGGACAGAATATTGTGTTGTTTCCTTGTAGGGTTTTGTTTAAAGTTAGTTGATACAACACTGCTTAACCTGCTGTATGCGTTGTATAATTTATTTGCTCTTTGTGTTTGTATGCGGTGGTTTAAACATGCTAGTCTGCTGTTGTGTTTAATGCTGATCCGTGCTGTGACTGATGGGATAACTTCTTTACCTGCTTACCTTGGGCGTTGTGTAATGGTTTCTGTTACTAATTACACTTTCAATTTTACCTTGGGAAAGTTTACTTTGCTCTCTACTGCTCATTCCGAATTGTCACCATCAGAGCTAGGAGATGGCTGCCTTTGGGATCTCGGAAATGGTTGTTGCTTGCTTAAAATCATGATTTTGTTGTTGATTATCCTGAATGTGTTGCAGGGGTGGTTTCTTACTAAATGTTGGTGCAGGAGTAGGTGTTGTATGACGTGCACTGCCACTACTCAAACTCCATCAGCACTGGTACAAGTTGCCCCAGTGACCAGAAAGGAAAAAAAAAAATGGGGTCTGTTCGCTCCCCTGCCTGTTATGACAAAGACCAGATAAAGCCAGATACCCTGCTATCTGATGAAGAAGATGGGAATTGGTCCTTCTGATGAAGATCCAGGAATGGGTCCCTTCTAAAGCAGATCAGAGGGTCCTTCTTGGGCAGCGTCAACACAGGAGGAGGAATCAGACGGAGGGGTAATTGTTAAATCCTTCTCTGTGAAGGACTTGCGAAATATGAGAAAGGACTTTAGCTGCCGTGAAGGGGCAGCTGTGTAAAAAGTGACTGATAAAACTGAGAAAATGATTGAAAAAAAATGAGAAACTGTTTGATAGACTGTCTAGGATGGCAGAAAGATCCCGCTCTTCCCCTGCATGGACCCACGTCACAGCCGTTAGGAGAAGATGCCCTCTTAGGAAGCTGGCTCAAGAGAGACAGAACATACTACGAGATATCCTGTGGCTTTGCCTCAGTGACTATGGAGAGGACATGAGGAAGCGGGAGAGAAGACCTACCTCGGCCCTAGAGGCAGGAGTGAGTGAGTTGCAAGGTACAAGAGAAAGAAGAAAGAATTCTTCCAGGAGGATGACTGCTCCGGCCCACACGGAGCGGTTTTCTGCTCCGAGTAGGAACTCATCTGCTAATTGTAGATGTTGAGCCAAGGAGTGATCAGCAAGACTCGCTCACCCTTTTAACAGCCCTGTATGGCCAGTGCAAAAGTCTGACGGAGACTGGAGATTAACAGTAGACTATCGTGGCCTGAATGAAGTCACAGCACCACTGAGTGCTGCCGTGCCGGACTGGCTAGAACTGCAAGATGAACTGGAGTCAAAGGCAGCCAAATGGTATGCTACGATTGACATTCCTCATGCATTTTTCTCTATTCCTTTAGCAGCGGAGTGCAGGCCACAGTTTGCTTTCACCTGGAGAGGCGTCCATTACACCTGGAATCGACTGCCCCGGGATGGAAACACAGCCCTGCTATTTGCCGTGGATGGATCCAGACTGCACTGGAGACGGCTGGAGCTCCGGAACACCTGCAGTGCATTGATGACATCATTGTGTGGGGTAATAGAGCAGCAGAAGTTGTTAAGAAAGGTAAGAGAATAATCAGAATTCTTCTAAAAGCAGGTTTTGCTACAAAAAGAGGTAAGGTTAAGGGGCCTGCACAAGAGATACAGTTTTTAGGAATTAAGTGGCAAGATGGGCATCACCAGATCCCTATGGATGTGGTTAACAAAATAACATTTATGTCCCCACCTACTAACAGAAAGGAAACACGAGCCTTCTTAGGCATTGTGCTTTTCTGGAAAATGCACATTCCAGGTTATAGTCAGATTGTGAAACCTCTCTATGAAGTGACCCAGAAGAAAAATGAGTTTGTGTGGGGCCCTGAGCAATGACGAGCCTTTGAGCAAATTAAACGAGATTATGCATGCACTAGCCCTTGGACCAGTCCGAACAGGACAGGACAATATTTCAACCCTCGTGTTTCCTTTTTTTTGTTCCCCAATTCCCCATCCCGGGACTCTTGATCAGGGAGTGTAGCGATAGGACGAGGGGTGATGGCTTTAAACTAAAAGAGGGACGATTCAGACTAGATATAAGGAAGAAATTTTCTATGCTGAGGGTGGTGAGACACTGGCCCAGGTTGCCCGGAGAGGTGGTCGATGCCCCATCCTTGGAAACACTCCAGGCCAGGTTGGACGGGGCTCTGAGCCCTGCTCTAGGATCATAGAATCATTCAGGTTGGAAAAGACCCTTGGGATCATGGAGTCCAACCATCAACCCCACTCTACAAAGTTCTCCCCTACTGGTAGAGAAGAGCTGGGAAAGTGGGGAGAACCCCCCCCAAAACTGGAAGAAAGACGGGGAGGGAAGCTTTAATCCCTCCCCAAGTAATTCCCCCCCAACCCCATGATTTGCTCCCCCCCCGCCCCCTGCTGCAGGAATTCAAATAATTCTAAAGCAGCAGCCAGGTGCCCAAAATGCACCGTAAAAAAATGGGTTTGGGAGGGGAAAGGGGGCTGTCTCCCACCTTGGGGCAGAGGGGGGCCAAAAAGGGGGTGTCCCCCCCTCAGAGGGTGTAGATGAGATATTCCTCGTCGTTGTCTTTGGCAGGGCTGCAGGTCCTCCATGGTGGGAACACCTTGCTTTTTCTCCAGCAGGTTTTGAGCGCGAAGTCCACCACATAACCCACCAAAACGGCCGCTGTCACAACCGGGAACACCCCCAGCACTGGCTCTTTCATGGAGAGGTAAACGCCACTGAAATTGGCGCCAGCGTCACCTCCTTTGGGGTGACAGCGGCTCCACACCGTTGTGCCCCTGCTCATGGCAGGGGGGTTGGACTAGGTGAGCTTTAAAAGTCCCTTCCAACCTAAACTATTCTATGATTCTGTAGGAGTTTCTGATGAGCTCAGGGCTGTAATTAAATGCACTTTTGTTTCCTTTTGGTTAACACAGTTTACTAGCTGATGTGTATAGGCAGCTGTTTACCAGAACCCTGTGTGTGCTTGCTGGCCATGGGTTGTGGTTAAGGTGTACAGTTAAAACTTAAAAGTCCAAGTTTTGACTTCACACAGTACTAGTTTTATTTGTGCATTCAGTTTTACCATGCTTTTCTTTCCCCCCTCAGGAAACAGGCTGTTTTATTGTCCCTGGCCCTCTCCGAGCCCTTCCCATCTCTGTGCCTGACCCCGCAGGCTCTTGTCCACTGGATTTTTGCCAGGACCCATGAGTGACCGTGGACAGATGCAGCACTGGCTGCTGGCTGCAATGTTTCCCGGCTGCGGGTGCTGCCTGCGCCCTGGCAGCTCCCCGGGGCTCTGCTGCGTGCCGGGCATGACGGCCACTCGCTTGCAGGGCTACCGGCGTCGGGGGAACCAGCTGACGTTGCGGCTGCTCCCACCGCTGGTGAGTGGGGACTTTGGTGGTGGCTGTGGTGACTTTGCTTGGGGCGCGGGAGAGAGGAGCGGAGCTCCTGGGCGTCTGGGGCCACTGCAGATCCCTTGGGTGAAGTCCTGGGGGCTGACACCTCCCTGCAGGACTCGGGGGAGCCCGGGGGGTGGCATGTGCTGTGTATGCCCCCTGGCCTGGGGAGTGTGAAGAAAATGCCCTTCCCTAACGATGACGTCGGTCGGTCTTTATCATATGAAAGCGTATGGACTTTGCTGATCTGTACTAGGTCCCGTTCTACACCGCAGCGTGATGAGTGGTGTTTTACTGCAGACGTGGGTGGTGTTTGTGCTGAAGTAAAACAAACTAAAGGACGTCCAGGCCCTGGATATGAAGACTTTGCTGTGTGGAAGCCGAGAGCTGTCCCTGAAGGACAACGGACACCCCAGGACATCCAAGGTAAAGCCAGCCCCTCGGACGAGGCTTTGAAACCCTCCCGGCATCGCCTGGTGTCAGAGGGAAGTGGCTCTGGCCAGACAGACTGCAGGGGCATCGGGATCCAGCCAAGCAGCGAGGATGCTGCAGAAATAGAGCTGCTGTGCCGGGATTTTCTGTGATCAGTAATGGGCAGGGTGGGTGCCAGTGAGCAGTGAAACGTGTTGGACCCGCACGTGTGAAGGGTGCGAGAACCCCGGGTTTGGGGAGCCCCAGTTTGCCTGGGACGCCTCATGTGCAGGAGTCGGTATTTCCTCCGGTGAGTCTGTGCTTTGTGTTCCAGCCTCTCTCCTTGGACAGCACGGGCCGGGTGCGGATGTACGGACCGGTGCTGGGCCCTGCTCTGCTCCTCTGCTCCGGGGCCTCACGCAGGCAGCCGCGGTGAGTTCTCTGTTTCCCTCTCCCCAGTGCGGGATCCCCCGCGGTGCCTGGCCAGGGCCCGTTAACTTTCCTGGCGGGTTTCGGCACCAACCCTCTGGGGTCCCCTCTTGGGGGCCAACGGCTGTGGCTCGGCCAGTGGGGCTGGGGGTCCTGGCAGCTCCCGATTTCCACCATGGGATCAGTCCTCACTCGATGACGCTGGCAGCTCCTGGGCCTTGCTCCCATCCGTGTCCCCGGGGGAGGAGGGGACTCAGTGGGGCTGGGGGTCTCCTGGGGTGGCCGGTGACCCCTCCTGCTGCCAGGCTCCCTCCTCCTGGTGCAGGCACCAGCTGGTTTCTTCTCCGCAGCTCTTTTCCAGAGCGGCTGCTGGCAGGACAAACCCCTCCAGCCTGGCACAGGCTCTGCCAGAGCCAGGGAGAGCTTGGACCTCTGTTTGAAGCTGTGTATTTACCTAAAGTCTTTTTGTTTCAGTTCAAAATGTGCTGCGGTGGGAGCAGAGGCCGCTCCAAGGACCCGCCCCAGCTCCTGCAGCCCCGTCAGTGGACAGTGAAGCCGGGCACAGGGAGCGATGCCATCCCAGAGCTGCTGGTCCCTCGGGAGGTGTTGGTGGCCCCGGTGATGCCCGTGTCTGTGCCCATGTGCAGGGAAGGCTCATCGGGTGCCCGGGCCGAGGAGCGTGGCCCCGGGGCGTGGGAGGCCGTGCCCGGTGAGGTGAGTGCCCTGGGGCAGCGGGGAGAGGAGCCAGGGCCACGCGGGGGGACCAGGACACTTGGCTCCCGGGGATGGGGAGGGCACGTGCTGCTGGTGCTGGCCCCGGCCCCACCTTGGGGCTGCTGGAGTCGGTCTGTGACGCTGCTGCGTGGGCAGGTTTTCAGCCAGATGTGGCTGTCACCCACCCTTCTGGGGAGAAACAGGACATTTCTGGTGTCCCGTCCCCTCTCGGGTGTGCGGTGCCGGGCTGCTGCTGCCGAGGGTCCGGGCAGAGCTGCCCGTGCCTGGGCAGCCGCAGGTTTGTCCGTCCCAGTGCCACCAGGAGCTGATTGTCCCACCACTCTCCCTCTGCAGGGATGGACAGAAGACCCCCAGCCACACCGGGACCTGCGTGGGGTGAGGAGCCCTGGGAAGGAGCTGGGCTGCCTGTGCTGAGGCTGATGCTGCCACCTGCCCTGCGCCTGGTTGGGGACAGGGGACAGTGTGGCCTGCGCCCCCACGGAGACCTGTGAGGACTGCAGCGCTCCAGGTCCGTACGGCTTCCGGTCGGTTCTTTGGGCCCCCATTTGTTTCGGGTCCAGCTCGGTTTGGGCCCCCGTTTGTTTCTGTTTGTTTGTGGGTTCACTCCCATTTGTTCCCATTTGTTCCAGGTCCAGCTTATTTGTGGCTCCTGTTTGTTTCTGCTCTGGTTCCAGTCCAGCTGATGGACGGCCCCAGCTCCATTCCAGCTCATGGATGGCTCTGGCTCATTTCAGCTCCTGTTTGCTGTGCCTCCAGCTCATTTGCACCTTCAGGTGAGTTATTTC